>NC_029785.2:72313762-72322476 GCF_000816755.2 Arachis ipaensis | reverse complement strand
ACTGACATTGCCTCAGAAGAGACAGGATCCTGGAAAGTTCATAATACCTTGTACTATAGGCACCATGATCTTTAAGGTTCTGTGTGACCTTGGTTCAGGGCATGCCCCTCTCTGTAATAGAGAAACTGGGAATCTATGAGGTGCAAGCTGCTAAAATCTCATTAGAGATGGCAGATAATTCCAGAAAATAGGCTTATGGACAAGTAGAGGACGTGTTAGTAAAGGTTGAAAGCCTTTACATCCCTGCTGATTTCATAGTCTTAGATACTGGGAAGGAAGAGGATGAATCCATCATCCTAGGAAGACCTTTCCTAGCCACAGCAAGAGCTGTGATTGATGTGGACAGAGGAGAATTGATCCTTCAATTAAATAAGGACAACCTTGTGTTTACAACTCAAGAATCTCTCTCTGCATCCATGGAGAGGAAGCAGAAAAAGCTTCTCTCAAAGCAGAGCCAACCAAAGCCCCAACAGTCAAACTCTAAGTTTGGTGTTGGGAGGCCACAACCAAACTCTAAGTTTGGTGTTGAACTCCCATATCCAAACTCTAAGTTTGGTGTTGAAGAGTCTCAACAATGCTCTGAACATCTGTAAGGCTCCATGAGAGCCCACTGTCAAGCTATTGACATTAAAGAAGCGCTTGTTGGGAGGCAACCAAATTTTTATTTATCTAGATATTTTCTTAGTTATATGTCTTTATAGGTTCATGATCATGTGGAGTCACAAAATAAATATAAAAATTGAAAACGGAATCAAAAACAGCAGAAGAAAAATCATACCTTGGAGGAGGACCTTACTGGCGTTTAAACGCCAGTAAGAAGCATGTTTTGGGCGTTCAACGCCAGAAATGGGCAGCATCTGGACGTTTGAACGCCAGAAATGCACCCTGGAGAAGAGCTGGCGCTAAACGCCCAGAACAAGCATGGTTCTGGCGTTCAACGCCAGAAATGGGCAACAAATGAGCGTTGAACGCCCAAAATGGGCACCAACCTGGCGCTGAATGCCCAGAGTTGTGTGCAAGGGCATTTTACATGCCTAATTTGGTGCAAGGTTGTAAATCCTTGAACACCTCAGGATCTGTGGACCCCACAGGATCATCTTAGGATCTGTGGACCCCACAGGATCCCCACCTACCTCCACTCACTTCTTCTCACCCCTCTTTCATAAAATCCCATAAACACTCTTCCCCAAAACCCTTCACCAATCACCTCAATCTCTCTTCCCCATCACCTCTTCACCACTCACATCCATCCACTCTTCCCCATAAACCTACCTCATAAACCCCACCTACCTTCAAAATTCAAAATCAATTTCCCACCCAAACCCACCCTAAATGGCCGAACCTTTACCCCCCTCTCATCCCTATATATAACCCTCCATTCTTCCTCATTTTCACACAACACAACCCTCTCTTCTCTTCTTGGCCGAAACACAACCCCCTCTCCCTCTCCTCCATTTCTTCTTCTTCTTCATATATTCTTTCTTCTCTTGCTCGAGGGCGAGCAAACTTCTAAGTTTGGTGTGGTAAAAGCATAAGCTTTTTGTTTTTCCATTACCATTGATGGCACCTAAGACCGGAGAATCCTCTAGAAAAGGAAAAGGGAAGACAAAAGCTTCCACCTCCGAGTCATGGGAGATGGAAAGGTTCATCTCCACGGAAAATGTGAGGTTGGCATTTAACTTGCCTATGATGCAAGGAGATGAACGCCCCTACACTAGAAGGGTCAACTTTAATCAAAGATTGGACCAAGTCCTTATGGACATATGTGTGGAAGGAGTTCAATGGAAGATTGACTCCAAAGGCAAGCCGGTTCAACTAAGAAGATTGGACCTCAAGCCTGTGGCTAGAGGATGGTTGGAATTCATCCAATGCTCCATCATCCCCACTAGCAACCGATCTGAAGTTACTGTGCATCGGGCCATCATGATTCATAGCATCATGATTGGAGAGGAAATAGAAGTTCATGAAGTCATCTCTAATGAACTCTACAAAATAGCCGAAAAGTCATCCCCCATGGCAAGGCTAGCTTTTCCTCATCTTATTTGCCATCTATGTTACTCAGCTGGAGCTTTTATAGAAGGAGACATTCCTATTAAGGAAGAGAAGCCCATCACTAAGAAAAAGATGGAGCAAGCAAGAGAGCCCATTCATGGAGCTCAAGAGGCGTATGAAGCTCATCACCATGAGATCCCGGAGATGCCTCAAATGCATTTTCCTCCATAAAACTATTGGGAGCAAATCAACACCTCCCTAGGAGAATTGAGTTCCAACATGGGACAACTAAGGGTGGAACATCAAGAGCACTCCATCATCCTTCATGAAATAAGAGAAGATCAAAAAGCAATGAGGGAGGAGCAACAAAGACAAAGAAGAGACATAGAAGAGCTCAAGGACATCATTGGTTCCTCATGAAGGAAACGCCACCATCACTAAGGTGGACTCATTCGTTGTTCTTACTTTCTCTGTTTTTCGTTTTCTATGTTAAGTGCTTATATATGTTTGTGTCTTCACTACATGATCATTAGTAGTTAGTAACTATGTCTTAAAGTTATGAATGTCCTATGAATCCACCACCTCTCTTAAATGAAGATTGTTTTAATTCAAAAGAACAAGAAGTACATGAATTTTGAATTTATCCTTGAACTTAGCTTAATTATATTGATGTGGTGACAATGCTTTCCACATAATTATTGGAAGCAACTGAGGATAGAAATACCAAAAATCATTAGGAATCAAGCCACAAGGGCAAGGAAGAGACATAAAAGAGCTCAAGAACATCATTGGTTCCTCAAGAAGGAAATGCCATCATCACTAAGGTGGACTCGTTCCTTGTTCTTACTTTCTCTGTTTTTCGTTTTCTCTATGTTAAGTGCTTATCTATGTTTAGTGTCTTTATTACATGATCATTAGTAGTAATTAGTGTCTATTTTGATTTTATCCCCAATTAAGTTATAGTCTATTTTTCTCATCATCAGCAAACATGAATAAAATAGTAGATCTTTTGAATAAGAGGCAATAAAATTTTGAGTTTTTAATAAGAAAAATTCTAACATGTGGTGGCAATGCTTTCTGTCTTCTGAATGAATGCTTGAACAGTGCATATGTCTTTTGAATTTGTTGTTTAAGACTGTTAAATATGTTGGCTCTTGAAAGAATGATGAACATTAGACATGTTATTGATAATCTGAAAAATCATAAAAATGATTCTTGAAGCAAGAAAAAGTAGCAAAGAACAAAGCTTGCAGAAAAAAATATATATATATAATAAAATAGGCAAAAAAGAAAAAAATAGAAAAAAAAGAAAAAGCAAGCAGAAAAAGTCAAAAGCTCTTAAAACCAAGAGGCAAGAGCAAAAAGCCAATAACCCTTAAAACCAAAAGGCAAGGGCAAATAAAAAGGATCCCAAGGCTTTGAGCATCAGTGGATAGGAGGGCCTAAAGGAATAAAATCCTGGTCTAAGCGGCTAAACCAAGCTGTCCCTAACCATGTGCTTGTGGCGTGTAGGTGTCAAGTGAAAACTTGAGACTGAGCGGTTAAAGTCAAGGTCCAAAGCAAAAAGAAGAGTGTGCTTAAGAACCCTGGACACCTCTAATTGGGGACTTTAGCAAAGCTGAGTCACAATCTGAAAAGGTTCACCCAATTATGTGTCTGTGGCATTTATGTATCCGGTGGTAATACTGGAAAACAAAGTGCTTAGGGCCACGGCCAAGACTCATAAAGAAGCTATGTTCAAGAATCATCATACTGAACTAGGAGAATCAATAACACTATCTGAACTCTGAATTCTTATAGATGCCAATCATTCTGGACCTCAATGGATAAAGTGAGATGCCAAAACTATTCAAGAGGCAAAAAGCTACAAGTCCCGCTCATCTGATTGAAGCTATGTTTCATTGATAGATTGGAATTTATAGTATATTCTCTTCTTTTTATCCTATTTGATTTTCAGTTGCTTGGGGACAAGCAACGATTTAAGTTGATTTTCTGGAGCTACAGAACTCAAAATGGCGTGCTTCCAATTGCTTGGAAAGTAGACATCCAGGGCTTTCCAGCAATATATAATAGTCCATACTTTGCCCAAGTTTAGATGACGCAAACTGGCGTTCAACGCCAGCTCTCTGCCCAATTCTGGCGCCCAGCGCCAGAAACAAGCTGCAAAGTGGAGTTCAACGCCCAAACTGGCACAAAAGCTGGCGTTCAACTCCAAGAAGGACCTCTACACGTGCAACATTCAAGCACAGCCCAAGCACACACCAAGTGGGCCCCGGAAGTGAATTTATGCATCAATTACTTACTTCTGTAAACCCTAGTAGCTAGTTTATTATAAATAGGACTTTTTACTATTGTATTAGACATCTTTGAATCTTTGAATCTTTGGAATCATCTTTGGACACCTGGTTCTTAGATCAGAGGGGCTGGCCATTCAGCCATGCTTGGACCTTTCACTTATGTATTTTCAACGGTAGAGTTTTTGCACTCCATAGATTAAGGTGTGGAGCTCTGCTATTCCTCAAAGATTAATGCAAAGTACTACTATTTTCTATTCAATTCAACTTATTCCACTTCTAAGATATTTATTCACACTTCAACCTGAATGTGATGAACGTGACAATCATCATCATTCCCTATGAACGCGTGCCTGACAACCACTCCCGTTCTACCTTCGATTGAACGAGTATCTCTTAGATTACTAATACAGGGGACCGAGTCCGAGATATTGGGATCTTTGTGGTATAAGCTAGATTGATGGCGGCATTCATGAGAATCCAGAAAGTCTAAACCTTGTCCCTGGTATTCCGAGTAGGATTCTGGGATTGAATGACTGTGACGAGCTTCAAACTCGCGAGTGCTGGGCGTAGTGACAGACGCAAAAGGATAGTAAATCCTATTCCAGTATGATCGAGAACCTCCAGATGATTAGCCATGCAGTGACAGCGCATCGGACCATTTTCACAGGGAGGAATAGGATGCAACCAACGACAAAGGTGATGCCTCCAGACGATTAGCCGTGCTGTGACAGAGCATTTGGATCATTTTCCCGAGAGAGATCGAAAGTAGCCATTGGCACCGGTGACATCCTTACATAAAGCTAGCCATAGAAAGGAGTAAGATTGATTGGATGAAGGTAGCAGGAAAGCAGAGGTTCAGAGGAACGAAAGCATCTCTACACACTTATCTGAAACTCTCACCAATGATCTACATAAGTATTTCTATCCTTGTTTTCTTCTCTATTTTTGAAAACTCCATAATCAATTATTATCCGCCTAACTGAGATTTACAAGGTGACCATAGCTTGCTTCATACCAATAATCTCCGTGGGATTCGACCCTTACTCACGTAAGGTATTACTTGGACGACCCAGTGCACTTGCTGGTTAGTTGTGCGAAGTTGTGAACCATGGTATTGGCATCATGTTTTTGGCGCCATTGCCAGGAAAAGAAAGAGCAATGAATTTTTCATAATCAAAGTGTAATCACAATTTCTGCGCACCAGTGGCCAAGAAGAAAGCTTCTTGAATTTCTTTTCAGACTACCCAAGGTAAGAAAGTGTTTTCGATGTTTGATGAGTCTTTCCGGAATTTTAAGAACTACTACTTTAAGGTTCGAGCTGTTTAGGATGCTCGACCTTTCTTTTTAGATGAAAATAATGAGCCAACCTTTCCTTTATGGTGGCAAAAAGATCCTATAGTTCTCAAATATCCTTAGGAGAGTTTATATGAGGTGGAACAAGCTTTTGGGAATATTTTGGAGGAGCACTGGGGGAAGCCTCCTCATCTGGACACAAAGAGATTTCTAAGAGATCCTTCCCTCCTCAGTGCCGAGCTAGGTAGTGCCCGAGCTCTTCTTTTGTGCAAAGTCTTCTTTTGTATTGGCTTGGGAGTCTGCCTTCATCTATGATTGTAACTGTTTTCTTGACTTCCTTTTCAGAAATGGTAAAGTCTTCAGACTCAATGAATGCCTTTCGTAGGGCTAAGAAGGCGAAGGCTGCACAAAACTTGACGGCGAAGACCTCGGGAGAAGGGTCTTCTCAGGTGCCCCCGAAGAAGCTGACTTCTGACACTTCAGGCCCGAGGAAGATCATTCCGACACCACAAGTTTAGACAATTCCATCTGACCCTATTCAACCGACCTCTGGTGTTGCCTCCTCTCCTACTGCTGCTGGTCCTCCTCCAAAGTGGCAAAAAACTATTGGTACTTATGATCTGAATAGCAAGGATTTTGACGGCGTGGGTTTTGCCACCGAGGTGATATCTCCTCATGGTAAAGTTCCGTTGGATGATGTGTCCATCCTTCATCATCTGGATTTTATTACTAGCAATAGTATTCGGATGGCCAACCTGGGTGCGGCCTTATTTTGTGTTGTCCGGGATTCTCCTATTCATGCGACTAAGGCCTTTATGGAAGACGCCAAGTCGGAGTTTGATAGAATTAAGGGTTTGAAGGATGAGCTGGATGCTAGGGTGGCTAAATTGGAGTTGGATGTGGAGAAGGAGAAACCCCGAGCTACTGCTGCTGAGGCAACTGCGAATCTGGCTGAAAAAACGGCAAAAAAGTACAAGGAGAGCTACACCCGTACCTATGGTGAGCTGCTGGAAATTAAGGAGAGGCTTCAGTCTGCCCAGGCTGATTACGCTGAGCTCCAAGGTCACATGGTGGACAGTGTGACCGATGCATATGAAAATTTGAAGGCCCAGGTCTGAGTTCTTGCCCCTGAGCTCGACCTCACTTTATTCAGTCTGGATAATGTAGTGGAGGACGGCAAGATCGTGCCTGCCCCAGATGATGAAGATGAGGGTCTCCCTCTTGTGCCACCAGCCAAAGCTTCTGCAGTTTCAGCCTCTTCAACTCCTTCTGCCGAGGTGGTTCCTCCTAGGTCCGATCCTGACGTGGAAATATTGAATGGCCCAGATGGAGTTGTCAATGCCACCCCTCTCGCAACCAGGCCTCCCTCTCCTAAAGATGTAGCTGTCGAGGCGACTTCGGATCCTTGATGAATTTTTATTATGCTCATGTATATGTACAGTTCGACTTGTGGACTTTTGCTGAACTTGTTGTTTTGTAAGTTTCTGTGGATGATTTCCTTGACACTTAGTTGCTTCTTAGCAACTTTTATTTTGAAAAACACTTTTAAACTCTTGGGCTGCCCCTCAGGCAGCCTTTGAGTCTTTTAATGTTTTAATTTTGATAATTTTTATCTGTGTTGAGATGTATATATTTGGAGGTTGTTTTGCAACCTTTGCTTAGAGGGAGTTTGACTTGTCTGATCCTTTTGGTCAGCTACCTTACTCCTAGCCGTTCGGGCTCTTTAGTTGAGTTTGCCTCTTAGGTTTCCGTCCGAGCTTTTTAGTCAAGTCCTTATAACCTTTTAGGTATAGTTCCTTTCTATTTTGTTTTGGACGACTTTTTAGCCTCAATTTGAGATCGTGCTTTCTTTAAGCGAAGTTGTATCCTTTTGAGCTAAGCACCTTTGAGCCTTAAGTTGTTTTTCAACCTTTTTGGCTTTTCGCTTGTTCTTGTCGAGGTTGTATTTGTCCCTTTAGGTTATGTCCTTTTGGGTGCCGACCTGTTTGTCCTCACTTGTTCGGGCTTTTTAGTCATATTCCAACAACCTTTTAGGTAGTGTTCCGATGAGGAACCTTTTTCTTTATAGTTTAGTTGGATGACTTTTTAGCGCCGTTTCAACTTGTGCTTTCGCTTTTAAGTAATTGTCTTTTTTGCCAAACTTGTACCTTTCAGCGAAGCATTTTTTACCTTTCTTTGGCCTTTGCGAGATGTCTTTGTCCCTTTTTAGTGATCATTTCATTGGTCCGACTTCTCTGTCGGGCCTTGATGAGCGGATAATTTATACGCTTTTTGGCATTGTTTTTAGTATGTTTTTAGTAGAATCTAGTTACTTTTAGGGATGTTTTCATTAGTTTTTATGTTAAATTCACATTTCTAGACTTTACTATGAGTTTGTGTATTTTTCTGTGATTTCAGGTATTTTCTGGCTGAAATTGAGGGACTTGAGCAAAAATCAGATTCAGAGGTAGAAGAAGGACTGCTGATGCTGTTGGATTCTGACCTCCCTGCACTCAAAGTGGATTTCTAGAGCTACAGAACTCAAAATGGCGCGCTTCCAATTACGTTGGAAAGTAAACATCCAGGGATTTCCAGCAATATATAATAGTCCATACTTTAGTCGAGTTTAGACGATGTAAAAGGGCGTTGAATGCCAGTTCTACGCTGCTGTCTGGAGTTAAACGCCAGAAACAAGTCACAAGCCAGAGTTGAACGCCAGAAATACATTACAAACTGGCGTTCAACTCCAAGATTGACCTCTACACGTGTAACATTCAAGCTTAGCCCAAGCACACACTAAGTGGGCCTCGGAAGTGGATTTATGCATCAATTACTTACTTCTGTAAACCCTAGTAGCTAGTTTATTATAAATAGGACTTCTTACTATTGTATTAGACATCTTTTGATCATTTTTAGATCTCTAGACCTCCATCGGAGGCTGGACACTCGGCCATGCTTACCCTCTATTCACTTATGTATTTTCAAACGGTAGAGTTTCTACACTCCATAGATTAAGGTGTGGAGCTCTGCTGTTCCTCAAAGATTAATGCAAAGTACTACTGTTTTTCTATTCAATTCAACTTATTCCGCTTCTAAGATATTCATTCGCACTTCAACCTGAATGTGATGAACGTGACAATCATCATCATTCCC
>NC_029785.2:72309621-72313693 GCF_000816755.2 Arachis ipaensis | reverse complement strand
TCGCGAGTGCTGGGCGTAGTGACAGACGCAAAAGGAGGATGAATCCTATTCCAGTATGATCGAGAACCTCAGATGATTAGCCGTGCTGTGACAGAGCATTTGGACCATTTTCACAACAGGATAGGATGCAGCCATTGACAAGGGTGATGCCTCCAGATGATTAGCCATGCAGTGACAGCGCATCGGACAATTTTCCAGAGAGGATCAAAAGTAGCCATTGACAATGGTGATGTCCTTACATAAAGCCAGCCATGGAAAGGAGTAGGATTGATTGGATGAAGACAGCAGGAAGGCAGAGGTTCAGAGGAACGAAAGTATCTCTATGCGCTTATCTGAAATTCTCACCAATGATTTACATAAGTATTTCTATCCTTATCTTATTATATATTTTCGAAAACTCCATAATTATTTTATATCCGCCTGACTGAGATCTACAAGGTGACCATAGCTTGCTTCATACCAACAATCTCCGTGGGATTGACCCTTACTCACGTAAGGTTTATTACTTGGACGACCCAGTGCACTTGCTGGTTAGTTGTATCGAAGTTGTGAATGAAAAACAATTTATTAAGACGTGCGTACAGAGTTTTTGACGCCGTTGCCTGAGATCACAATTTTGTGCACCAAGTTTTTGGCATCGTTGCCGGGGATTGTTTGAGTTTGGACAATTGACGGTTCATCTTGTTGCTCAGATTAGGTGATTTTCTTTTTGTTTTATTTTCAAGAATTTTTCAAAAATTTTCTCCTTTGTTTTCGAAAAAATTTTAAAATAAATGTTTTCAAAAATATATTTTTCTTCAGAATTTTTAAGAATGAATTCTAGAGTTTCATGAAGCATGTTGAAGCCTGGCTGGCTGTAAAGCCATGTCTAATTCTTTTAGATAGGGGCTTCCAATGGGTATGTCAGCTGTGGCATGTTTGAGTTACATACTAAAGCTTGGCTGGCTATTAAGCCATGCCTAACCCTCAGATTGGAGCTTTAGAATAAGAGTGCAAGATTCCTGGAATTCATATTAAAAATTTTGGAATCCTTATTTTTATTTTTCAAATAATTTTTGAAAAATCCAAAAAATCATAAAATCATAAAAATCAAAAATATTTTGTGTTTCTTGTTTGAGTCTTGAGTCAATTTTCAAGTTTAGTGTCAATTGCATATTTATCTTGCATTTTTCGAAAAATTCATGCATTCATAGTGTTCTTCATGATCTTCAAGTTGTTCTTGGTAAGTCTTCTTGTTTGATCTTGATGTTTTCATGATTTGTGTCTTTTCTTGTTTTTCATATGCATTCTTGCATTCATAGTGTCTAAACATGAAAGATTTCTAAGTTTGGTATCTTGCATGTTTTCTTTGCATTAAAAAAAAAATTTCAAAAATATGTTCTTGATGTTCATCATGATCTTCATAGTGTTCTTGGTGTTCATCTTGACATTCATAGCACTCTTGCATGCATTCATTGTTTTGATCCAAAATTTTCATGCATTGAATCATTTTCATGTTTTTTCTCTCTCATCATTAAAAATTCAAAAATAAAAAAAAATCTTCTCCCTTTTCTTCTCATAAATTCGAAAATTTGATTGACTTTTTCACAAATTTAAAAATCTTATCTTTTTCAAAATCTTTTTCAAAAATCAAATCTTTTTCATTTTTCTTAGTTATTTTCGAAAATTTTAAAAATATTTTGCAAAAATCTTTTTCTTATCTTTATCTCCTAATTTTCGAAAATAACATCATCAATTAATGTTTTGATTCAAAAATTTCAAGTTTGTTACTTACTTGTTAAGAAAGATTCAAACTTTAAGTTCTAGAATCATATTTTGTGATTTCTTGTGAATCAAGTCATTAATTGTGATTTTAAAAATCAAATCTTTTTCAAACCTAATTTCAATCATATCTTTTCAAAAATATCTTCTTATCTTATCTTTTTCAAAAATTTGATTTTAAAATATCTTTTCTAACTTCTTATCTTCTTATCTTTTCAAAATTGATTTTCAAATTTGTTTCAACTAACTAAGTAACTTTTTGTTTGTTTGTTATCTTTTTCAAAACTACTTAACTAACTCTCTCTCTCTCTAATTTTCGAAAATATCTTTCCTCTTTTTCAAAAATTTCTTCTTAATTAACTAATTATTTTAATTTTTTATTTTAATTTTCGAAAATTACTAACCTTTTTCAAAAACTATTTTCGAAAATTACTAACTCTTTTTCAAAAATAATTTTCGAAAATTCTCATTCTCTTTCATCTCCTTCTATTTATTTATTCATCTACTAACACTTCATCTCACCCAAATTTGAACCCCCTCTTCCATCTGTGTTCGAATTTTTTCTTCTTCTTTTCTTCTACTCATACACGGACCTCTATACTGTGGTAAAAAGGACCCCTATTATTATTATTTTTCTGTCCCTCTTTTTCATATGAGCAGGAGCAAGGACAAGAATATTCTTGTTGAAGCAGATCCAGAACCTGAAAAGACTCTGAAGAGGAAACTAAGAGACGCTAAATTACAACAATCCAGCAAGCACCTTTCAGAAATTTTTTAACAAGAAGAGGAGATGGCAGCCGAAAATAATAATAATGCAAGGAGGATGCTTGGTGACTTTACTGCACTTAATTCCAATTTACATGGAAGAAGCATCTCCATCCCTACCATTGGAGCAAACAATTTTGAGCTGAAACCTCAGCTAGTTTCTCTGATGCAGCAGAACTGCAAGTTTTATGGACATCCATCTAAAGATCCTTTTCAGTTCTTAACTGAATTCTTGCAGATATGTGATACTGTTAAGACTAATGAAGTAGATTCTGAAGTCTACAGGCTCATGCTTTTCCCTTTTGCTGTAAGAGACAGAGCTAGATTATGGTTGGACTCTCAACCTAAGGATAGCCTTAACTCTTGGGATAAGCTGGTCAAGGCTTTCTTAGCCAAGTTCTTTCCTCCTCAAAAGCTGAGCAAGCTTAGAGTGGATGTTCAGACCTTCAGACAGAAAGAAGGTGAATCCCTCTATGAAGCTTGGGAGAGATACAAAGAACTGACCAAAAAGTGTCCTTATGACATGCTTTCAGAATGGACCATCCTGGATATATTCTATGATGGTCTGTCTGAGTTATCTAAGATGTCATTGGATACTTCTGCAGGTGGATCCATTCACTTAAAGAAAATGCCTGCAGAAGCTTAAGAACTCATTGACATGGTTGCTAATAACCAGTTCATGTACACTTCTGAGAGGAATCCTGTGAATAATGGGACGCCTATGAAGAAGGGAGTTCTTGAAATTGATACTCTGAATGCTATATTAGCTCAGAATAAAATATTGACTCAGTAAGTCAATATGATTTCTCAGAGTCTAAATGGAATGCAAGCTGCATCCAACAGTACTCAAGAGGCATCTTCTGAAGAAGAAGCTTATGATCCTGAGAATCCTGCAATTGCAGAGGTAAATTACTTAAGTGAACCTTATGGAAACACCTATAACTCATCATGGAGAAATCATCCAAACTTCTCATGGAAGGATCAACAAAGGCCTCAACAAGGCTTTAATAATGGTGGAAGAAACAAGTTTAACAATAGTAAACCTTTTCCATCATCTACTCAGCAACAGGCAGAGAACTCTGAACAAAATACCTCTAATTTAGCAAACTTAGTCTCTGATCTATCTAAGGCCACTGTAAATTTCATGAATGAAACAAGGTCCTCCATTAGAAATTTGGAGGCACAAGTGGGCCAGCTGAGTAAAAGGATCACTGAAATTCCTCCTAGTACTCTCCCAAGCAATACAGAAGAAAATCCAAAAGGAGAGTGCAAGGCCATTGAATTGATCACCATGGCCGAACCTGTAAGGAAAGGAGAGGACGTGAATCCCAAGGAGGAAGACCTCCTGGGACGTCCAGTGATCAATAAGGAGCTTCTCTCTGAGGAACCAACGTAATCTGAGACTCATCTAGAGACCATAGAGATTCCATTGAACCTCCTTATGCCATTCATGAGCTCTGATGAGTATTCATCTTCTGAAGAGAATGAGGATGTTACTGAAGAGCAAGTTACCAAGTACCTTGGTGCAATCATGAAGCTGAATGCC
>NC_029785.2:72292555-72309616 GCF_000816755.2 Arachis ipaensis | reverse complement strand
ATCCAAACTCTAAGTTTGGTGTTGGGAAGTCTCAACAATGCTCTGAACATCTGTGAAGCTCCATGAGAGCCCACTGTCAAGATATTGACATTAAAGAAGCGCTTGTTGGGAGGCAACCTAATTTTTATCTAATTTTTATTTTCATGGTTTTTCATGTTTTATTAGGTTCATGATCATGTGGAGTCACAAAATAAATATAAAAATTGAAAACGGAATCAAAAACAGCAGAAGAAAAATCACACCCTGGAGGAGAATCTCACTGGCGTTTAAACACCAATATGAAGCATCTGTCTGGCATTCAACGCCAGAACAGAGCATGGTTCTGGTGCTGAACGCCCAAAATGGGCAGCATCTGGGCGTTTGAATGCCAGAATTGCACCCTGAAGAAGAGCTGGTGCTGAACGCCCAGAACAAGCATGGTTCTGGCGTTCAACGCCAGAAATGGGCAACAAATGGGCGTTCAACGCCCACAACAAGCACCAATCTGGCGCTGAACGCCCAGAGTTGTGTGCAAGGGCATTTTGCATGCCCAATTTGGTGCAAGGTTGTAAATCCTTGAACACCTCAAGATCTGTGGACCCCACAGGATCCCCACTTACCTCCACTCACTTCTTCTCACCCCTCTTTCACACAATCTCATAAACACTCTTCCCCAAAACTCTTCACCAATCACCTCAATCTCTCTTCCCTATCACCACTTCACCACTCACATCCATCCACTCTTCCCCATAAACCTACCTCATAAACTCCACCTACCTTCAAAATTCAAAATCAATTTCCCACCCAAACCCACCCTATATGGCCGAACCTTACCCCCCCTCCCTTTCCTATATATAGCCCTCCATTCTTCCTCATTTTCACACAACACAACCCTCTCTTCTCTTCTTGGCCGAATACACATCCCTCCTCTCCTCCATATTTTCTTCTTCTTCTTCATCTATTCTTTCTTCTCTTGCTCGAGGACGAGCAATATTCTAAGTTTGGTGTGGTAAAAGCATAAGCTTTTTGTTTTTCCATTACCATTGATGGCACCTAAGACCGGAGAATCCTCTAGAAAAGGGAAAGGGAAGACAAAAGCTTCCACCTCCGAGTCATAGGAGATGGAAAGGTTCATCTCCAAAGCCCATCAAGACCACTTCTATGATGTTGTGGCCAAGAAGAAGGTGATCCCCGAGGTCCCTTTCAAGCTCAAGAGAAATGAGTATCCGGAGATCCGACATGAAATCCAAAGAAGAGGTTGGAAAGTTCTATCAAACCCCATCCAACAAGTCGGCATCCTAATGGTTCAAGAGTTCTATGCCATTGCATGGATCACTAGGAACCATGATCAAAGTAAGACCCGAATCCAAAGAATTATCTCACCATGGTTCGGGAGAAATACTTAGATTTTAGTCTGGAAAACATGAGGTTGGCGTTTAACTTGGCCATGATGCAAGAAGATGCATGCCCCTACACTAGAAGGGTCAACTTTAATCAAAGGTTGGACCAAGTCCTCATGGACATATGTGTGGAAGGAGCTCAATAGAAGATTGACTCCAAAGGCAAGCCGGTTCAATTAAGAAGACTGGACCTCAAGTCTGTGGCTAGAGGATGGTTGGAGTTTATCCAACGCTCCATCATCCCCACTAGCAACCGATCTGAAGTTACTGTGGATCGGGCCATCATGATTCATAGCATCATGATTGGAGAGGAAGTAGAAGTTCATGAAGTCATCTCCCTTAAATTCTACAAAATAGCCGAAAGGCCCTCTCCTGGGGCAAGGCTAGTGGTATGCGAAATTGTTACTCAGGTTGTGAATTATTGTTCGAAATTGATTCCCTGGCGATGGCACCAAAAACGGATGCACAGAACCATGGTCTAAACATATCTTCACAACTTCGCATAACTAACCAGCAAGTGCACTGGGTCGTCCAAGTAATAAACCTTTACGTGAGTAAGGGTCGATCCCACGGAGATTGTTGGTATGAAGCAAGCTATGGTCACCTTGTAAATCTTAGTCAGGCGGATATAAAATAGTTATGGAGTTTTCGAAATTAATACTAAAATAAGGATAGAAATACTTATGTAAATCATTGGTGAGAATTTCAGATAAGCGTATGGAGATGCATTCATTCCTCTGAACCTCTGCTTTCCTGCTGTCTTCATCCAATCAGTCTTACTCCTTTCTATGGCTGGCCTTATGTAAGGATGTCACCGGTGCCAATGGCTACTTTCAATCCTCTTGGGAAAATGGTCCAAATGCTCTGTCACAGCACGACTAATCGTCTAGGGCATCACCCTTGTCGTTGGTTGCATCCTATTCTTCTCTGTGAAAATGGTCCGATGCGCTGTCACTGCATGGCTAATCATCTTGAGGTTCTCGATCATACTGGAATAGAATTTACTATCCTTTTGCATCTGTCACTATGCTCAGCACGTGCGAGTTTGAAGTTCGTCACAGTCATTCAATCCCAGAGTCCTACTCGGAATACCACGAACAAGGTTTAGACTTTCCGGACTCTTATGAATGCCGCCATCAATCTAGCTTAAACCACGAAGATTCTGATTAAGAGATCCAAGAGATATTCATTCAATCTAAGGTAGAACGGAAGTGGTTGTCAGGCACGCGTTCATAGGGAATGATGATGATTGTCACGTTCATCACATTCAGGTTGAAGTTACCTACGCGGTATAAATGATCATCTTGTAGGTGTCACTCTTAAGAAAATATGGTCACCATTACTAAACCCTAAGGGCCTATGCCTAATATCTGCATAGCTCTTCTATCGACTTTGAGCAGTTTGATTCTCTTCTCGAATGTGCTTAATCCATTCAGCAGTCTCTTATACTAATTCTGGCCCCAAAATCCTACCTTCATCCTTGTCATATCAGCATAATGGTGACTGACACTTTCTTTTATGGAAGGTTTCATACGGTGCCATTTTGTTGATAACTATTATAATAAGCAAACTCAACCAACAGCAAATATTTGTCCCTGTTACCTTGTTGATCTTTCACCCAAGATTTCAACATATCTTCCAAAGTACGAATCGTTCGTTCTATCTACTCATCAGTCTGTATGTGATATGTTGTACTAAAATGCAGCTTTGTCTCTCTTATTCCTAATTTTAAGCTTTCAAAGACTGAGATCATCTCTTCTTCCTTGATCATCATCAGGGATATGCCCAAACTCTTTCGACTCAAAGCATCTGCGACTACATTTGCCTTTCCAGGATGATAGCTTAACTTAAAGTCATAATCTTTTAGGAATTCCATCCATCGTCTCTGCCTCATGTTAAGGTCTTTATGATCAAAGATATACTTCAAACTCTTATGATCAGAGAAAACTTTCAATTGAGCTCCATGCAAATAGTGTCTCCAGATCTTGAGTGCAAAAACCACTGCCACTAATTCTAGATTATGTGTCGGATAATTCTTTTCATGAGGTCTCAGCTGTCTCAAAGCATATGCCACTATATTCCTATGCTGCATCAATACGCATCCAAATCTCTTAAAAGAATCATTATACTACACCTCAAAAGGTTCCTGTGGGTCTGGTAACACCAAAACTGATGCCGTCGTCAACTTTTCCTTTAAAGTTTCAAAACTTTCTTCGCACTCTTTTGTCCATTCAAACGGAACTTCCTTCCTTGTGAGGTAAGTCAAGGGTAAAGTTATCTGTGAAAAACCTTCAATAAACCACAAATAATATCCTGCTACCCCAAGAAACTACGAACTTTTTTAACTTTTGTAGGTTGTTTCCATTGTATCATTGCATCATTCTTTGAAGGATCTACCATTATACCGTCTTGTGCGATCACATGTCCCATGAATGCCACTTTTGCCGAACAAAGCTCACACTTTAAGAGTTTCATATACAGCTTCCATCCTCTTAGTATCTAGTTTGAAAGGCAGTCTTAACCATCCGAGTCCTTCACTCAAATTTAATGGTAACTCGACCGCAAAGAAATCTTAGAGAATACTGTCGCACCTCTCAGCTGGTCCATTAGATCATCTATCCTCAGTAGTGAATACTTATTCTTGATTGTATTCTTGTTTAGTTGCAGATAATCTACACACAATCTTGTCCCACTATCTTTCTTCTTTACCAGTAACACTGGAGCTCCCCACGGTGATACACTCAGACGAATAAACTTCATTCTCAATAACTCATCTAACTGTTTCTTCCACTCTGCCAGTTCCAATGATGATATCCAATACAATGCTATAAAAGTTGGTCTGGTTCCAAGCACCAAGTCAATACTGAATTCTATCTCTCTCTGGGGTGGAAGTTCAGGTATATCATCAGGGAAAACATCAGGAAACTCCTTTACCACTCAAATTTGCTCCAAAGCTTGTTCATCACTCTTTGAGCTAGCAGATAATAGAAGATAACCCTCTAATCCACTACTACCAAAGGTAACTGT
Organism: Arachis ipaensis; assembly: GCF_000816755.2. Taxonomy (NCBI): domain Eukaryota; kingdom Viridiplantae; phylum Streptophyta; class Magnoliopsida; order Fabales; family Fabaceae; genus Arachis; species Arachis ipaensis. The sequence continues at coordinate 72,305,210 of NC_029785.2, read as the reverse complement.
TAGGGAATTCGAATAGAACATACAAGACTCAACTCACTCAATATGCATGCCAAATGTTTGGGAATATAGCATTTCGTTTAGAACAATCAAGGAAAACATGATGATTAGATAACCAATCTACACCTAAGGTAATATCTATGCCATATAAAGGCAAGTCAACCAGGTCATGTATGAAAGTCCTAACCTCAATAACAAAAGGTACGTGTTGACACACTCGTCTAGTCAAGGCATTATGAAATATAGTTGTATGGAAAATCAGATCATAATTTAACACAGTAGAATCTAATCCCTACTCATGCGCAATAGTCACAGAAATAAAAGAATGTGACGCACCAGAGTCATACAATATAGTTAAGAGTCGAGATTTGACATAACACTGACCTTGGATTAGGGAGTCAGATTTCATTGCATCATCAGCAATCATAACAAACACACGTCCCTGCTGTCGCGGCCTATCTATTCCTTGAATTGGCTTCTTCGGACAGTCCTTAGCCATATGTTCAGGTTGACCACAAGAAAAACAGATAATGCCTGCAGGTTGACAAGGTCTACCTCCATGCTCCTTTCCACACTGCCTACATACTGGTCGCACTTGTGCCTGCTGAGATTGCTTACCCATATCCTATCTCATTCTTCCTCTATTACCCCTATTACGCTTTCCCAAATGATCAACTGCTGAAGTAGTAGCAGTCGCCGTTTCATGCACAGCCTCAGCCATAGCGTGAATCGTAGTAAATAGGCTATCATCGTTTCGTACGGAATGTTAGCGGTAGTCTCTCCCCAAGCGCTGCGTCTCTGTGAACTCATCCTAATCTTGTTCACACCAAACAATCGATACCAAAGTGATCAGTCTCAGTACCTCAAGTTGGGCATGAACATTCTTAGAATGAAGGTACAAAGACAATCATGCAACACATATCACATGGATATCCTATAAGCATGAGACGCACAACAGAGCATGCAATGAAGCATGATCCAGTCCATTCCTCAGGCTCTAACAGGAAGGACTGTTCTGATACCAAATTGTAATGGCCCAACTTCCAGCATGTCATGATCATAGGTATGCGAATCAGGCCTCTACCAAGCATTCAGCTTGCAGGGCTGGTACATCTCTACCGCAGCCTGTCTGGGAAGCAACATCCCAATACGGGCGTCCCCGCATAATATTCTCAAGCATTTTCCGAAGGCTCATAAGTCACATAAAACTATACTTTTCATCACTTAGCAATCATCTTCATCATTTTTCCACAATCATAAATCAAGCATCACAACATCAAAGTGAGCTCATTTCACAATTCTCTGCTTACTCTGTAAGGTCAAGCACATTACTATATAGCTTTTAACTCCTTTTCTTTCCAACATGTATGAAAGTTTCTAAAACCTCTTTCATTACCATACATACCTCAATACTTTCTCTTGAACTCTTCCTTACGTGTTTAATAAAGAGAATTAAGGAATTCTGGACTCAAAACTGCCTTCCTGAGGCTTTTAGGAAAAACTGTCCTTTTATCAATATTTTATTATTAATAATAAAATAATATTATTAATAAAATAATATTAACAATAAAATAATATTTTAATATTTTAATATTAAAATAATAATATTTTATTCAACTTTAAAAAATTGCATTTTGACCCCTGAACTTTTTGGAAATTGCATTTTGACCCCTTAACTTTTAATATTTGCCCTTTAGCCCCGTAACTTTTCTTTAATTAATTTTCAACCCCAAACTTTTTAATAATTATAATTTGACCCCAAAATCATCAAAACCAATGTTTTTCTTGTCCTTCAAAGACCAAAAATATTTTTCCAAAAGTTCATCAGATTTCAGCTTGATTTTCAACTAGTCTTTCAATCTTTTCGGTAACCGATTTTTACCTGATTTTGACCAAACCAAAGAGCAACGTTTCATCCATCAAATACACATCAAAAACACATAATGAACCATGAAGGCTGAAGCTTCATGATGGTGAAAAGTAGGTTTTCCTCACCTCAAGGTAGCTAGAAATCACGTTTTCTTAGAGCCTGTGGTTATTGAACAAGAGATCTTAAGAGAAAACATGAAGAAAACATCATCAGCTTGAGTTCCCACCATGGATGAAACTTCAAGGAGGAGGAGCAGCCATCATGCCTTGATTTACTCCATGAAAATTGATATAGAAATGAAGAGGAGGAAGAGGCGATCATTTTGGTCGGATTAAAATTTTTATAGGGGTTTTAGTTTGAAAAAGAACGGAGAAAGAAGCTTAGGTGTTCATGGAAGTTTTCATGGAAGTTCTTCCATTTCTCTCTCTAGAATTTCAAATTCTAACTTGTTTAGAAAGTAAAAATGATAGTAATGATGATACATGGGAGAACGTGGGGTTTGGATAAGCATTATCCTAAATTTTGGTGTAAAAATATCTCAAGAAAGGATAATTACGGAAGCTAGATGTATTAGAACACAAGTATTTCTTACTTTCTCCTTAAGAAAGCTTTGCTTGGAGAGCAAGAAAGGAAACATGTGGTGGCTAACTCTGGGAGAGCCATGTGTCACTGGGTGCTGACTCATCAGAGTTTAATAATAAAATATCATTCTGAAGATAATTACGAAAATTAGATACATCAGATTATACTACTTAAGGATAAGCATGAGCTTTACTAGTATAAATAATACTAGTAACATGATAATCATGAGAATTAAAGATATATGATGAAGCATTAGCATTGCTAAATTCATCTAAGAATGCCGGTATTATCCATTACCGGTAGATTTCTAGCTCAGTTATTATATTACCAAACATAGATCAACATTAACCACATTAGAAAAAATAATAATATAATATTTCAAATAAAATAATAATATTTGAATATTATATTAATATATTTTTTCTCTCGAAATTCGAGACCGGCTCGTCACATAGAGATAATCTACGGAAATCAGAATTTTGAAATTCGGACCCGAAGTGGTTCAAAAACGCAACTTTTCGCGACGTGCCCGCTTAAATTAAGAGAGGTGTCTGGTGCAGTCAAGCTGCTGACTCAGCAGCTTGATGACATAGCACCTGTGTAGTGGAGGTGCTTATATGCACTAAAATTCCTAAAAATTCCATAAAAAGTTTGGTTGATCCCGAAAAAGCGCCGTTTCTTCGAGGCTAAAGGCTAGGCCGTTACATTCTACCATCCTAAAAGAAAATTTTGCCCTCAAAATTTTAATTACCTCTAAAGAGAAACAGATAGTCTTTCCTCATCTTGTCTTCTAGTTCCCATTTGTACTCTTCAATACTAGTTTGTTCCCACACCACCTTAACCAATGGTACTGTTTTCCAGACGCACCAGAGTCATACAATACAGTTAAGAGTCGAGATTTGACATAACACTGACCTTGGATTAAGGAGTCTGATTTCATTGCATCATCAGCAATCATGGCAAACACACGTCCCTGCTGTCGCGGCCTATCTATTCCTTGAATTGGCTTCTTCGGACAGTCCTTAGCCATATGTCCAGGTTGACCACAAGAAAAATAGATAATGCCTGCAGGTTGACAAGGTCTACCTCCATGCTCCTTTCCACACTGCCTACATACTGGTCGCACTTGTGCCTGCTGAGATTGCTTACCCATATCCTATCTCATTCTTCCTCCATTACCCCTATTATGCTTTCCCAAACGATCAACTGCTGAAGTAGTAGCAGTCGCCGTTTTTTACAAACACAAGTAATGAGGTTCAAACACAATCAAGAACAGTTACGTTAAGTATAGCAGTTAGCAATTAAACAAAGTTGTTCACATAGGCAAACCAATTAAAATATGTACAAACAAGTATGATGCATGTCTGGTCCTACTGCAGGTAATGAGCTCATTTATCGGTTTCGACCCGCACCCGACGCAATCCGACCCTCCAAGTCAGATAAGGCCTTCCCAGAACTTAATCCCAGATTAAATACCGCATACCCTCTACCAAGTACTCTCGACTTGTAGGGCTGGTATTTGGTCAAATCTCAATATACCGCAGGTATGCGAATCAGGCCTCTACCAAGCATTCAGCTTGCAGGGCTGGTACATCTCTACCACAGCCTGTCTGGGAAGCAACATCCCAATACGGGCGTCCCCGCATAATATTCTCAAGCATTTCCCGAAGGCTCATAAGTCACATAAAACCATACTTTTCATCACTTAGAAATCATCTTCATCATTTTTCCACAATTATAAATCAAGCATCACAACATCAAAGTGAGCTCATTTCACAATTCTCTGCTTACTCTGTAAGGTCAAGCACACTACTATATAGCTTTTAACTCCTTTTCTTTCCAACATGTATGAAAGTTTCTAAAACCTCTTTCATTACCATACATACCTCAACACTTTCTCTTGAACTCTTCCTTACGGGTTTAATAAAGAGAATTAAGGAATTCTGGAATCAAAACTGCCTTCCTGAGACTTTTAGGAAAAACTGTCTTTTTATCAATATTTTATTATTAATAATAAAAATATTATTAATAAAATAATATTAACAATAAAATAATATTTTAATATTTTAATATTAAAATAATAATATTTTATTCAACTTTCAAAAATTACATTTTGACCCCTGAACTTTTTGGAAATTGCATTTTGATCCCTTAACTTTTAATATTTGCACTTTGGCCCCTTATCTGGGTGCTGACTCATCAGAGTTTAATAATAAAATATCATTCTGAAGATAATTACGAAAATTAGATACATCAGATTATACTACTTAAGGATAAGCATGAGCTTTACTAGTATAAATAACACTAGTAACATGATAATCATGAGAATTAAAGATATATGATGAAGCATTAGCATTGCTAAGTTCTTCTAAGAATGCCGGTATTATCCATTACCGGTAGATTTCTAGCTCAGTTATTATATTACCAAACATAGATCAACATTAACCACATTAGAAAAATAATAATATAATATTTCAAATAAAATAATAATATATGAATATTATATTAATATAATTTTTCTCTCAAAATTCGAGACCGGCTCGTCACATAGAGACAAACTACGGAAATCAGAATTTTGAAATTTGGACCCGAAGTGGTTCAAAAACGCAACTTTTCGCGAAGTGCCTGCTTAGATTAGGAGAGGTGTCTGGTGCAGTCAAGCTGCTGACTCAGCAGCTTGATGACATAGCACCTGTGTAGTGGAGGTGCTTATATGCACTAAAATACCTAAAAATTCCATAAAAAGTTCGGTTGATCCCGAAAAAGCGCCGTTTCTTCGAGGCTAAAGGCTGAGCTATCTTTGGTTGTAAAATGTGGCTTTTGTAGGGATTATATTTCTTGAATTGTGTAACAGGAAAAATATCGTGAAGGTTTAAGAAAGGAGGGCTATTTGGTATGCTATTGGATCGACTCTTAAAAACTTGAAAAGTACCTAAGTATCGTGGACTCGATTTCTTAGTTCTAAGAGCTCTACCTATCCCAATTGTAGGTGTCACTCTTAAGAAAATATGGTCACCGTTACTAAACCCTAAGGGCCTATGCCTAATATCTGCATAGCTCTTCGGTCGACTTTGAGCAGTTTGATTCTCTTCTCGAATGTGCTTAATCCATTCAGCAGTCTCTTGTACTAATTCTGGCCCCAAAATCCTACCTTCATCCTTGTCATATCAGCATAATGGTGACTGACACTTTCTTTCATGGAAGGTTTCATACGGTGCCATTTTGATGCTTTGTTGATAACTATTATAATAAGCAAGCTCAACCAACAGCAAATATTTGTCCCTGTTACCTTGTTGATCTTTCACCCAAGGGAAAACATGATGATTAGATAACCAATCTACACCTAAGGTAATATCTATACCATATAAAGGCAAGTCGACCAGGTCATGTATGAAAGTCCTAACCTCAATAACAAAAGGTACCTGTTGACACACTCGTCTAGTCAAGGCATTATGAAATATAGTTGTATGGACAATCAGATCATAATTTAACACAGTAGAATCTAATCCCTACTCATGCACAACAGTCGCAGAAATAAAAGAATGTGACGCACCAGAGTCATACAATACAGTTAAGAGTCGAGATTTGACATAACACTGACCTTGGATTAGGGAGTCTGATTTCATTGCATCATCAGCAATCATGGCAAACACACGTCCCTGCTGTCGCGGCCAATCTATTCCTTGAATTGGCTTCTTCGGACAGTCCTTAGCCATATGTCCAGTTTGACCACAAGAAAAACAGATAATGCCTGCAGGTTGACAAGGTCTACCTCCATGCTCCTTTCCGCACTGCCTACATACTGGTCGCACTTGTGCCTGCTGAGATTGCTTACCCATATCCTATCTCATTCTTCCTCCATTACGCCTATTACGCTTTCCCAAACGATCAACTGCTTAACTAGTAGCAGTCGCCGTTTCATGCACAGCCTCAGCCATAGCGTGAATCGTAGTAAATAGGCTATCATCGTTTCGTACGGAATGTTAGCGGTAGTCTCTCCCCAAGCGCTGCGTCACAGTGAACTCATCTTAATCTTGTTCACACCAAACAATCGATACCAAGGTGATCAGTCTCAATACCTCAAGTTGGGCATGAACATTCTCAGAATAAAGGCACAAAGACAATCATGCAACACATATCACATGGATATTCTATAAGCATGAGACGCACAACAGAGCATGCAATGAAGCATGATCCAGTCCATTCCTCAGGCTCTAACAGGAAGGACCGCTCTGATACCAAATTGTAACGGCCCAACTTCCAGCATGTCATGATCATACTAAAAGTTGAACGTTACCAACTTGTTTCCTCAAATTAATTAATATTTAATAAATATAAGCCTGTTCGTTGTTAACACCTCGCGAGTGTCGAGTAATTATTTTTTAAAACAATAGCAGTTTAGAGTCGCATACATATAGTATAACAACGAAACATGAGTACACACATTCAAAGAATAGTAGAAGGCAATACATAGAATATCACATCATAATATACATCATAATACAGAAGCAGCAAAGTTATACCAGTAAGGAATTATAACACAACATCCTTCAGTTAGTGACTCATATAATATATACACATATATACATAAGACATCCCGGGGCCTGGCCTGTCCAAAAGCCCCTAAGCTGGCACCCAGACTAGCCTAACTCTATGACATGCCTATTTCCCTCTGATCATGCTAGTAAAAGTGAGGGAGATACTCTAAGGTACCGGAGTTAGAGTGGACGCCTCAAAGGTCTCCTCGTCTCTGATCCAAAAGCCCCTCATAGAAAACCTTTGGGCAAGTGATGATGCCTTCTCACTGGTGCCCCCATCTGGCTCATTGCTGCCAGAAGAGATATCCTCGATCTCAGGATCACATACTATATAATTACATACACAAGGTGCCGCACATCGGATGTAATACTCGTAGCTGCGCACTGGGTCGTCGTGGATGTACGGATGATTAATCTCGTAGGGCAGGACTCCCGTGTCCATCTGAAGAGGTGTAAGGGGTAAGAACTGGGGAGTTCTTAGTAAGGTCGGGGTTTTTAGTTAAGTCCATTTATAATATCCGTTTGCAAGTTTCTAAATCCCTTGAAAATCGATGGTTTAACAATCAAATATTCAAAACCTTTTTAAAAGAAATCAGTTAATTAACCATAAATCCAAACTTTTCTTCCAAATATAAGAATCTTAAAAGTTTCCTAATGGTATGAATGACCAACTTGTCCCAAGCATAGGTTCAGTTAAGTCTATGCTGTAAGAGTTTGATTTTTCATACTTAACTAGACTATAAACATAAAAGAAGTTACCTACGCGGTATAAATGATCATCTTGTTCCAAGCATAGGTTCATTAAGTCTATGCTGAACCAGTGAGATACTTTATACAGAACTAAACCTCAAACATACCAGCCACGGCCTTAGGCCCAAACAACTCAATCAACATCCAATCACCACAATCCAAATAATCAGTTACAAACACAAGTAATGAGGTTCAAACACAATCAAGAACAGTTACGTTAAGTATAGCAGTTAGCAATTAAACAAAGTTGTTCACATAGGCAAACCAATTAAAATATGCACAAACAAGTATGATGCATGTCTGGTCCTACTGCAGGTAATGAGCTCATTTGTCAGTTTCGACCCGCACCCGATGTAATCCGACCCTCTAAGTTAGATAAGGCTTTCCTAGAACTTAATCCAAGATTAAGTACCGCATACCCTCTACCAAGTACTCTCAACTTGCAGGGCTGGTATTTGCTCAAATCTCAATATACCGCAGGTATGCGAATCAAGCCTCTACTAAGCATTTAGCTTGCAGGGCTGGTACATCTCTACCGCAGCCTGTCTGGGAAGCAACATCCCAATACGGGCGTCCCCGCATAATATTCTCAAGCATTTCCCGAAGGCTCATAAGTCACATAAAACCATACTTTTCATCACTTAGCAATCATCTTCATCATTTTTCCACAATCATAAATCAAGCATCACAACATCAAAGTGAGCTCATTTCACGATTCTCTGCTTACTCTGTAAGGTCAAGCACACTTTGGTTGGATTAGATTTTTGATAGGGGTTTTAGTTTGAAAAAGAACGGAGAAAGAAGCTTAGGTGTTCATGGAAGTTTTCATGGAAGTTCTTCCATTTCTCTCTCTAGAATTTCGAATTCTAACTTGTTTATAAAGTAAAAATGATAGTAATGATGACACATGGGAGAACGTGGGGTTTGGATAAGCATTATCCTAAATTTTGGTGTAAAAATATCTCAAGAAAGGATAATTACGGAAGCTAGATGTATTAGAACACAAGTATTTCTTACTTTCTCCTTAAGAAAGCTTTGCTTGGAGAGCAAGAAAGGTAACATGTGGTGGCTAACTCTGGGAGAGCCACGTGTCACTGGGTGCTGACTCATCAGAGTTTAATAATAAAATATCATTCTGAAGATAATTACGAAAATTAGATACATCAGATTATACTACTTAAGGATAAGCATGAGCTTTACTAGTATAAATAATACTAGTAACATGATAATCATGAGAATAAAAGATATATGATGAAGCATTAGCATTGCTAAGTTCATCTAAGAATGCCGGTATTATCCATTACCAGTAGATTTCTAGCTCAGCTATTATATTACCAAACATAGATCAACATTAACCACATTAGAGAAAATAATAATATAATATTCCAAATAAAATAATAATATAAGAATATTATATTAATATATTTTTTCTCTCGAAATTCGAGACCGGCTCGTCACATAGAGACAATCTACGGAAATCAGAATTTTGAAATTCGGACCCGAAGTGGTTCAAAAACGCAACTTTTCGCGACGTGCCTGCTTAGATTAAGAGAGGTGTCTGGTGCAGTCAAGCTGCTGACTCAGCAGCTTGATGACATAGCACCTGTGTAGTGGAGGTGCTTATATGCACTAAAATTTCTAAAAATTCCATAAAAAGTTCGGTTGATCCCGAAAAAGCGCCGTTTCTTCGAGGCTAAAGGCTAGGCCGTTACTTTCTACCCTCCTAAAAGAAAATTTTGCCCTCAAAATTTTAATTACCTCTAAAGAGAAACAGATAGTCTTTCCTCATCTTGTCTTCTAGTTCCCATTTGTACTCTTCAATACTAGTTTGTTCCCACACCACCTTAACCAATGGTACTGTTTTCCTAAACCTTTTTAAAAGAAATCAGTTAATTAACCATAAATCCAAACTTTTCTTCCAAATATAAGAATCTTAAAAGTTTCCTAATGGTATGAATGACCAACGTGTCCCAAGCATAGGTTTAGTTAAGTCTATGCTGTAAGAGTTTGATTTTTCATACTTAACTAGACTATAAACATAAAAGAAGTTACCTACGCGGTATAAATGATCATCTTGTTCCAAGCATAGGTTCATTAAGTCTATGCTGAACCAGTGAGATACTTTATACAGATCTAAACCTCAAACATACCAGCCACGGCCTCAGGCCCAAACAACTCAATCAACATCCAATCACCACAATCCAAATAATCAGTTACAAACACGAGTAATGAAGTTCAAACACAATCAAGAACAGTTACGTTAAGTATAGCAGTTAGCAATTAAACAAAGTTGTTCACATAGGCAAACCAATTAAAATATGCACAAACAAGTATGATGCATGTCTGGTCCTACTGCAGGTAATGAGCTCATTTGTCGGTTTTGACCCGCACCCGACGCAATCCGACCCTCCAAGTCAGATAAGGCCTTCCCAGAACTTAATCCCAGATTAAGTACCGCATACCCTCTACCAAGTACTCTCGACTTGCAGGGCTGGTATTTGCTCAAATCTCAATATACCGCAGGTATGTGAATTAGGCCTCTACCAAGCATTCAGCTTGCAGGGCTGGTACATCTCTACCGCAGCCTGTCTGGGAAGCAACATCCCAATACGGGCGTCCCCGCATAATATTCTCAAGCATTTCCCGAAGGCTCATAAGTCACATAAAACCATACTTTTCATCACTTAGAAATCATCTTCATCATTTTTCCACAATCATAAATCAAGCATCACAACATCAAAGTGAGCTCATTTCACAATTCTCTGCTTACTCTGTAAGGTCAAGCACACTACTATATAGCTTTTAACTCCTTTTCTTTCCAACATGTATGAAAGTTTCTAAAACCTCTTTCATTACCATACATACCTCAATACTTTCTCTTGAACTCTTCCTTACGGGTTTAATAAAGAGAATTAAGGAATTCTGGACTCAAAACTGCCTTCCTGAGGCTTTTAGGAAAAACTGTCTTTTTATCAATATTTTATTATTAATAATAAAATAATATTATTAATAAAAATTTTTTTTTAAAACAATAGCAGTTTAGAGTCGCATACATATAGTATAACAACGAAACATGAGTACACACATTCAAAGAATAGTAGAAGGCAATACATAGAATATCACATCATAATATACATCATAATACAGAAGCAGCTCAGTTATACCAGTAAGGAATTATAACACAACATCCTTCAGTTAGTGACTCATATAATATATACACATATATACAAAAGACATCCCGGGGCCTGGCCTGTCCAAAAGCCCCTTAGCAGGCACCCAGACTAGCCTAACTCTATGATATTAACAATAAAATAATATTTTAATATTTTAATATTAAAATAATAATATTTTATTCAACTTTCAAAAATTACATTTTGACCCCTGAACTTTTTGGAAATTGCATTTTGATCCCTTAACTTTTAATAATTGCACTTTGGCCCCTTAACTTTTCTTTAATTAACTTTCAACCCCAAAATTTTTAATAATTATAATTTGACCCCAAAATCATCAAAACCAATGTTTTTCTTGTCCTTCAAAGACCAAAAATATTTTTCCAAAAGTTTATCAGATTTCAGCTTGATTTTCAACTAGTTTTTCAATCATTTCGGTAACCGATTTTTACCTGATTTTGACCAAACCAAAGAGCAACGTTTCAGCCATCAAATACACATCAAAAACAGATCAAATATCATGAATTTCATGGCTGGAAAGCCACGTTTTCCAGCAGCAACAACAACAACTTCAGAACCATCAAAAACTTGATTTTCAAGCATTAAACAACAAGATCTCATGATCAAACCATCACACAAACACTCAAAATCAAGCTTCAAACAACAAGAGCTGATTTAACACTTCAAGAACCAAACCAATCATTGATTAATTTACCAAACCTTACCTCCTTTGCTACTGCCAAAAGTTGAGCCAAAAACAATCTTCAAAAGCACTTTTACGTCTATTTTAACATCAAAAACAACTTTAGAACCATATGAACTATGAAGGCTGAAGCTTCATGATGATGAAAAGAAGGTTTTCCTCACCTCAAGGCAGCTAGAAATCACGTTTTCTTAGAGCCTGTGGTGATTGAACAAGAGATCTTAAGAGAAAACATGAAGAAAACATCATCAGCTTGAGTTCCCACCATGGATGAAACTTCAAGGAGGAGGAGCAGCCATCATGCCTTGATTTACTCCATGAAAATTGATATAGAAATGAAGAGGAGGAAGAGGTGATCATTTTTGTCGGATTAAATTTTTGATAGGGGTTTTAGTTTGAAAAAGAACGGAATCCAAATATAAGAATCTTAAAAGTTTCCTAATGGTATGAATGACCAACGTGTCCCAAGCATAGGTTTAGTTAAGTCTATGCTGTAAGAGTTTGATTTTTCATACTTAACTAGACTATAAACATAAAAGAAGTTACCTACGCGGTATAAATGATCATCTTGTTCCAAGCATAGGTTCAATAAGTCTATGTTGAACCAGTGAGATACTTTATACAGAACTAAACCTCAAACATACCAGCCACGGCCTTAGGCCCAAACAACTCAATCAACATCCAATCACCACAATCCAAATAATCAGTTACAAATACAAGTAATGAGGTTCAAACACAATCAAGAACAGTTACGTTAAGTATAGCAGTTAGCAATTAAACAAAGTTGTTCACATAGGCAAACCAATTAAAATATGCACAAACAAGTATGATGCATGTCTGGTCCTACTGCAGGTAATGAGCTCATTTGTCGGTTTCGACCCGCACCCACGCAATCCGACCCTCCAAGTCAGATAAGGCCTTCCCAGAACTTAATCCCAGATTAAGTACCGCATACCCTCTACCAAGTACTCTCGACTTGCAGGGCTGGTATTTGCTCAAATCTCAATATACCGCAGGTATGCGAATCAGGCCTCTACCAAGCAAT
>NC_029785.2:72291343-72292138 GCF_000816755.2 Arachis ipaensis | reverse complement strand
GAACACAAGGAACACAAGTATTTCTTACTTTCTCCTTAAGAAAGCTTTGCTTGGAGAGCAAGAAAGGTAACATGTGGTGGCTAACTCTGGGAGAGCCATGTGTCACTGGGTGCTGACTCATCAGAGTTTAATAATAAAAGAAGATAATTACGGAAGCTAGATGTATTAGAACACAAGTATTTCTTACTTTCTCCTTAAGAAAGCTTTGCTTGGAGAGCAAGAAAGGTAACATGTGGTGGCTAACTCTGGGAGAGCCATGTGTCACTGGGTGCTGACTCATCAGAGTTTAATAATAAAATATCATTCTGAAGATAATTACAAAAATTAGATACATCAGATTATACTACTTAAGGATAAGCATGAGCTTTACTAGTATAAATAATACTAGTAACATGATAATCATGAGAATAAAAGATATATGATGAAGCATTAGCATTGCTAAGTTCATCTAAGAATGCCGGTATTATCCATTACCAGTAGATTTCTAGCTCAGTTATTATATTACCAAACATAGATCAACATTAACCACATTAGAAAAAATAATAATATAATATTCAAAATAAAATAATAATATATGAATATTATATTAATATAATTTTTCTCTCGAAATTCGAGACCGGCTCGTCACATAGAGACAAACTATGGAAATCAGAATTTTGAAATTCGGACCCGAAGTGGTTTAAAACGCAACTTTTTGCGACGTGCCTGCTTAGATTAGGAGAGGTGTCTGGTGCAGTCAAGCTGCTGACTCAGCAGCTTGATGACATAGCACCTGTGTAGTGGAGGTGCTTATAT
>NC_029785.2:72254492-72289330 GCF_000816755.2 Arachis ipaensis | reverse complement strand
CCAGAATCCAGAATCTTCGTGGTATAAGCTAGATTGATGGCGGCATTCATGAGAGTCCGAAAAGTCTAAACCTTGTCTGTGGTATTCCACTCTGGGATTTCGCACTTCAACATGAATGTGATGAACGTGACAATCATCATCATTCCCCAACGAACGCGTGCCTGACAACCACTTCCGTTCTACCTTAGATTGAATGAGTATCTCTTGGATCTCTTAACCAGAATCTTCGTGGTATAAGCTAGATTGATGGCGGCATTCATGAGAGTCCGAAAAGTCTAAACCTTGTCTGTGGTATTCCGAGTAGGACTCTGGGATTGAATGACTGTGACGAACTTCAAACTCGCGAGTGCTGGGCGTAGTGACAGACGCAAAAGGAGGATGAATCCTATTCCAGTATGATCGAGAACCTCAGATGATTAGCCGTGCTGTGACAGAGCATTCGGTCCATTTTCACAACAGGATAGGATGCAGCCATTGACAAGGGTGATGCCTCTAGACGATTAGCCATGCAGTGACAGCGCATCGGACCATTTTCCAGAGAGGATCAAAAGTAGCCATTGACAATGGTGATGTCCTTACATAAAGCCAGCCATGGAAAGGAGTAGGATTGATTGGATGAAGACAGTAGGAAGGCAGAGGTTCAGAGGAACGAAAGCATCAATATGCGCTTATCTGAAATTCTCACCAATGATTTACATAAGTATTTCTATCCTTATCTTATTATATATTTTTGAAAACTCCATAATTATTTTATATCCGCCTGACTGAGATCTACAAGGTGACCATAGCTTGCTTCATACCAACAATCTCCGTGGGATCGACCCTTACTCACGTAAGGTTTATTACTTGGACGACCCAGTGCACTTGCTGGTTAGTTGTATCGAAGTTGTGAATGAAAAACAATTTATTAAGACGTGCGTACAGAGTTTTTGACGCCGTTGCCTGAGACCACAATTTCGTGCACCAGGCCTTCTTAAGTTATTTTTAGTAATCCATTTTTAGTCAGACCTCGTTAGGTCACTTTTTATGGGCTACTTTTTATAACTTCTTGCATTAACTTGCTCCTATTGCTACACCTTTCCGACCTCTTTGTAATCGGACGATGAACTTTGCGTTTTATGAGCTTAGATTAATGCGTCTTGGCAGGAAACTTTTTAGGGAATTGGTGACTTTTATTCAAATAATAATGAGATAAAAACATAAATATAAGTATGTACATATGAGTACTTACCCTTCTAAGTCGGGCAATTTTTCGGATCTCGGCCTGACGCCTCATTAAAAAACCTTTTTAGGAAAAGAAGTGCGCCTTGACCTAAGATCTTTACTATTTTCTAACTATAGTACCTTCTTAGGTTACAGGCATGCCAAGACCTTGGTAGCTCTCGCCCTTCGAGGTCAGACACCTTGTAGTAACCTTTCCCCAGTACTTCTACAACTCGGTAAGGTCCTTTCCAGTTAGCTGCTAGCTTCCCTTCTCCTGATCGACCTGCTCTGATGTCATTTCGGATTAAGATGAGATCGTTGGTGACGAAGCTTTGCTGGACTACCTTCTGATTATTCCTTAAAGCCATTCGACACTTCAGCGCTTCCTCTCTAATCCGAGCTCTTTCTCAGACTTCTGGAAGTAGGTCGAGCTCCTCCCTTTGAATTTGGGAGTTGGCCTCTTCATTGTAGAGGATCCTTCTAGGGGATCCTTCTTCTATCTCCACTGGAATCATTGCCTCCATTCCATAAGCAAGTCGGAAGGGTGATTCTCTTGTGGTTGAATGTGGAGTTGTCTAATATGCCCATAGGACTTGTGGGAGTTCTTCAGCCCAAGCTCCCTTTGCTTCTTATAGCCTCCGTTTTAACCCAGCTAGTATGACTTTATTGGCAACTTCTGCCTGTCCGTTGGCTTGTGGGTGTTCTACAGATGTGAATTTGTGCTTTATTTTCAGGTTAGCTACCATGTTCCTGAAATCTGTATCAGTGAACTGAGTACCATTATCTGTGGTAATGGAGTAAGGAACCCCAAACCTTGTGATAATGTTTCTAAATAGAAATTTCTGACTTCTTTGGGCGGTAGCAGTATCTAGTAGCTCTGCTTTAATCCACTTTGTGAAGTAGTCTATGCCTATGATGAGGAACTTGACTTGCCCTGAACCCTAGGGGAAAGGTCCGAAGAGATCGAGTCCCCACTTTGCGAATGGCCAGGGTGATATAACACAGATGAGCTCTTCAGGTGGCGCCACATGGAAGTTGGCATGTTTCTGACATGGTGCGCATTTTTTGACAAACTCTGTTGCTTCCTTTTGCAAGGTCGGCCAGTAAAAGCCGGCTCGGAGTACCTTCTTGTAAAGAGCTCGCGCCCCAAGGTGGTTGCCGCACATACCACTGTGAACTTCCTCAAGAACTTCCCTCGTTGCAGAGGTCGGGACGCATTTTAGGAGGGGTGTAGAGATTCCTCTCCTATATAGGATGTCGTCTACTATGGTGTAGTACTGTGCTTCCCGTAATAACCTTTTTGCCTCCTTTTTATATATAGGGAGTGTTTCCGACTTGCAGTGTTTCTTGGATGAGGCTTCTATTATTGCCCCCTGGTTTGGTGCTGGCTAGTTTTGAAAGTGCATCAGCTCAGGCATTCTGTTTCTGAGGTATATGTCGAACCTCATATCCCCTAATTGTCCGAGCTATTCTCTAGTTTTGTCCAGGTATTTTTTCATGGTGGGATCTTTAGCTTAGTAGCTCCCTTCTATTTGTGAGGTAACTACTTGTGAATCACTGAAGATTTTAAGCTTTTGAACTCCTACCTCCTTAGCCATCCTTAAACCAGCCAATAGTGCCTCGTATTTAGCTTGGTTATTTGAGGCAGGGAACTCAAACTTTAAAGAGAGCTCAATTTGGGTCCCCTGGTCACTCTCTATAATTACGCCTGCGCCACTCCCGGTTTTGTTTGAGGAGCCATCTACATATAAATTCCATTCACTACAAGAAAATGGAACATTTGAAACAAAAAATTTGTATCAAATTTAAAATTATTACAAAAAAATAGTATTTTGTAATAATAATATGTGATTGTTACAAAAGAATAATGTTTTGTAACAATATTACAAGTTGTTGCAAAACATGATAATATTTTGTAACAACCTGTTTTATTTTGTTACAAATTATGTTAGTTTTTGTAACAAGATGGTGTTTTGTTACAAAATATTGTAATATTTTGTAACAAAAAAACAAGTTGCAAAAATTCAAAATATTTTGTAACAAAACAACTTTTTGTTTCAAAAACTACAATTATTTTGTAACAAAAAATTAATTTGTCACAAAATTCAATATTGTTTGTAACAAATTAATTTTTTATCACAAAATATAAATATATTTTATAGCAATTTTTTTTTTCAAAATGTTAAACACTTTAAGAGTAAAAAAAATTGTGTATATATTTTTTCAAAATAATTTTATTTTGTAACATCCTGCATTTTTGAAAATCTAAATATAAATAAATTGTGATTTTATCTTATTAAGTTTAAACTTTATAATTTTAGAAATTATTTTATTAGAAATAATTAAATAGATTCGGAGATAATTTCATTATAAATCAATTAAGATTCTTAAGTAATTTTATTATAATTGAATATTTTGCGTAATTTTAGTAATTGAAAAATAAGAAAGAATTGTATAGCTTAATTTAAGTAACTTTTATCATGAAAAAGTTATGACTTATTATTAATTTAAACTTCTTATTTTATAAACTAATCTATTAAGAGTAATTAAATTAGTTTTATTAATATTTGGAGTTAAATTAATTAATATTCTTGTGCAAATTTTATAATTGGTTATTTGAAATTAAAATTCAATAATAGAAGTATTATACAATTTAATTTAAGAAATTTGTATTATGATTGAATTAATTATTTTACCATATATTTTCAATTAGAGTAATTGATTGAGAATCAATTAGTATTTTTATATAACAAATAATATTTTAAAATAATTTTAAAAATTTAATTGAATTTCAAATTATTACTCTATATCTTAATTTAAATAAAATAAACCTAAATTAATCCTAAAATTCCCAAAAAAAAAAAAGCCTAACCCTGACCCAATTACACTCAAAATCACTCTCTTCATCTAAATGAAAACCCTAGCACATATCCTTCTCCTTCCCTTCAGCAAACACAAACACCACAGAACAGCAACCTCAAACAAAAAGAAAGAAAGAAAACGTTGAGGGAGAGAGGGAGAAACGGAGTTAGAGAAGAGAAGAGAGGAGAGGGGGACGGCCATTGCTGGTGGGCCGAACTACTCGCTGCCATCGTTGCTAGTGCCGATGCGGAGGAGGGAGCTAGAGGAGAAGAAGCACAACGTTGTTTTGTCGTTCCTCGCCACGGAAGAAGCTCACCACCGCGACCGTCGTAGCACCGCCATCCTCGCGCCAATCACCGCCACTGTCAGAAATGAAGCCCGTCGCCGCCATCCACGCCTCTGTTGCCGTTAGAATCGCACGCCGCCGCTGGAAGGATCTTCGCTACCGTCGTCGAAGCGAACGAGAGAGAAGGAGATGTGGAAGGAGGAGCCGTTGAAGCGTGCTTGCTGCTGTCGCGTCCTGCCTAGCCACCGTCATCGAAGCCTCATTGCCGTTGCCACCGAAGGAAGCTCTGCCACGGTTGTCTCCTCCGTCACTACCACGATCGCCTTTCTAATTTCCATTCTCAAAACTGTAACCTCTTTCATCCTTGTTCTGTTTTAAACTTTGTTTCTCTGCAATGTTCCTGTTTTACTCATGGTAGAATATACCTCTAATTTAGTTCAGCCCCTTTGCTTCACCTGTTTCTCTACTGCAATTATTTGGAATACTAGCGTTGATGCTATTGATAAACCACTATTTTATGGTTTATCTTGTGCTAATTTGAGTGGTTTTTATCAGCTTTTCACCAACTTATTCATATGATTTGCATGTTTTACATTTTTCTTCATGATCTTGTGCTATGATTGAAAACATGTTTCCTGGACCTTTAAATTGCTAATTTTAAATCCTCTCTTATTACCATTCAATGCCGTGATATATGTGTTAAGTGATTTCAGAGATTACAGGGCAGGAATGACTTAGAGGATAGAAAGGAAGCATGCAAAAGTGGAAGGAATACAAGAAACTGAAGGAACTGCTAAAGCTGTCCAGCCTGACCTCCTGGTACTAAATCGACCATAACTTGAGCTACAGAGGTCCAAATGACGCGGTTCCAGTTGCGTTGGAAAGCTAACATATGGGGCTTCTATTTGATATATAATATTCCATAGTTTCCCTGACGATAAGTGACGTGAACGCGTGATCCATGCAGATGCATCGCAGTGACGAAAAACCAGCATGTTTGAATTCGAAACCAGCGAATTCTCGGCTGTTTCTGACCCAGTTCTCGGCCCAGAAAACACAGATTAGAGGCTATAAAGTGAGAAAATATATCCATTCATCAAACAACTCATACAACATACATTCATACACAATTTTAGGATTAGATGTAGCTTTTAGAGAGAGAGGTTCTCTCCTCTCTCTTAGGATTTAGGATTTTTTATTATTTCAACTTACAATTTCTTTTGAGTTCCAAGTTCAATGTTCCTTTTACTTATTTTCTCAATTTAGTTTATGAACTCTTTATGTTTAGATTGATTTTCTATTTAATATAATTTGAGGTATTTCAGAATTATGATTTCTTTCCTTTATTTATATAAATAATATAGATTTTTCCCTTTTAGCTTTGGTTGATTAATTGGTAACTCTTGAGTTGTCAAACTCATCGTGATTGATAATTGTTATCTTTGCTGATTGATTTAAATTCTTATAACTCTAGTCTTTTCTTAGGAGTTGACTAGGACTTTAGGTGTTAAATTGATTTATCCACTTGACTTACCTTCATAGTTAGAGGTTGACTTAGTGGGGAGCAAAATATAATTCTCATCACCATTGATAAGGATAACTAGGATAGGACTTCTAATTTTCATACCGTGCCAAGAGTTTTCTTAGTTATTGATTTACTAATTCCTGCAATTTATTTCTCTTGTTCAAAACCTTTTCAAAACCCCCAATTTACAAAACTCATAACCAATAATAAGAATATACCTCCCTGCAATTCCTTGAGAAGACGACCCGAGGATTGAATACTTCGGTTATAAATTTTAAAGGGGTTTGTTACTTGTGACAACCAAAACTTTTATACGAAAAGATTTTCTGTTGGTTTAGAAACTATACTTACAATGCGATCGTATATCTATAAGATTTCTTTACGGATAGGAAATCCGGTTCGTCAGCTATTACGAATTTGTTAGAGTTGCTGTCGGTGAGTCCGATGCTATTTCTTTAATTCTGGATTGATCTTTTCCTTGATTATGGTCTATTTACACATTTTACTGTCACTGCTATGCTTGTTCTGAGTCGATTATGGTATATACCTTGTTTTAAAATCCCCAGGATAGTAATTGCTTCTAATTCCCATCTAATTTGGATCCCCTATTTTGCTGCAACCATGGTTACTGCTGCTAGAGCTAACGCAGCTGCTGTCCTGATTATGTTAAAATGTAAGACTGCTGCTATCTCAGTTGAACTTGTTGAGTGGTTAGTAGTGGTCTAGCCAGCTGTAATTTTGCCTCCGGGTTCTTTTAATTGCGACATTGAGGTAGGAGGTTTAACTTAAACAATTTTAATTTAAGAATGCCTACAAGATTTATTGAATAACTACAAATAGATTTAATAGCTGTGAGTAATTGATTGATTATGTAAATGTTGAATTGTGGCTGAAATTGTGATTGGAATGGTTGAGATTGTGATTTGAAATTATTGATTTAGTGTTTGATTGATTATGTGGATTGTGAATTGTTTGACAAATAATTCTTATGAATGCTGAATTTGATGGATTGTATTGGTTGATTACTGTTGAGCTGGTTAGTAAATATATTGTAATGGTGGTGGAATTGATTGGTGATTGCTTTGAGATTTGATTTTGAGAGGTACTAAGGGGGGTTGAATTTTGAAACACTAAACTACTTGTTGAAAATCTGAGTTTTGAAATGAAACGGCAACTTTGAAAGTGAACCAGTAACTTAATAGAGATTAGAATGATATGAGATTAAGAGCTAAGCAAACTACAACAAGTATAGTTATTAATATTCAATTTTGAAGGTTTCGTATTAACTGGAGACTTACTCATGATTTTTTAAAGTTGAATTATAAAATCTGATTTTCTGCTTTACTTTTAAATGAAGTCAGAAATTTTGAAAAGTTATAACTAATTCCGTGGTGATCGGAATTGCTTGAGACTAAGTCTGGATTAAACTTGGGAATATGTGAAGCTGGACTGGAAAATTTGAGGTTTTTTCGTTAAATACATAATTTATGGAAAATTTTTAAAGTTGAGTCATCAAATCTGTCTTGCAGCAGAAGAGTTCAAACAGGGTAGCAAATTGTTTATCTTGCTGCGGCTCCTCCGAGCTGAGTTTTGGAGTGAAACTAATTTTGTTTTAAAATTTGATTAACTTGGTTTATTGCTCTAAAATTTCACAATTTTAGGAGTTAAGGATTGGGAGTTGTGAATTTTTTAAAATTGGTGATCAAAGTTGGAAAGAATCAGTTTTCAGAAAAATATGCATCAACTTCCAATTCTTGCAACTCTTAAAATTGAACAGTGATTGAGTTGCAACCAAGGCACACTTGTTTCCAGATAAGTTCGGAATCTCCAAACTAAATTTTAGCCTAATTGAGGTTATGTAGTAAAAGTTGTACAAGTTCAAAGATATTAAGCTCGTTGGTTTGTAAACAAATTGATGTAACATTACTAACCTTTTCCTTTTACTATTGCATGGGAGTTCAAAGATACTTTTAATACATTTTCCTAGATGATTCCTATATTATTAGTATAGTTTAATTTGTATATGGATCTATTTATGACATTTTACTTGTGTCATGGTTGAGAAATGACAAATGTCCTATTATTTGGTTTGATAAATTTGGTTGTGTATTGGCTGAAAAATAAGTTGTGAATTGGTTGTTTTTGTTAGAACTGTAGACGGTGGAAATATCCAAGTTTTAGGGGAAGTTTTGCCAAAATTTTTCTAAACATTTTGGATAAAACTTATTGGAAAAAATTATAATTAGTATTATATCTTGTTTCTAATATTTTGTTTCGGTTTTTCTTATTTACAGGAGTACTGAAATGGTGACCACATGCTACCTTGAGGGCTCAAGAATATTTTGATTCATAGAGACACTAATCTATGTTAGAACTTTTAATTTTTGGTTGAACTTATGCAAGACATATAACTTGTAGAACTAATCAATGTACTCACTAAGGTTATCTTGTTTTAAAACAATTTTAGCTAAATGAGGCATGTTTAAATTATGTATGTTTTTGCATATTATATAAATGTAGACTTGCTTATTAAAATAGTTAATATATTAGTTAATTTAAAAAATAATTTAGTAAATTATGCATGCAATTTGTATTAAAAAAATTGTTACAAAATAATTATTTTGCTTTTGTAACTAAAGAAAAAAAATGTTACAAAATCAAGTTACATTTTGTAACAAAATCAAGTTACAAAATCAAGTTACCACTTTTGTAATGACTTCTGGTTTTTTGTATCAGAAAAATTTGTTACAAAATATCACTTTGAATTGTAACAGTTTCATTTTTTATTACAAAAAGTTTTTGTAACAGGACATACTGCAATGGCCCCTTTTTTTATTACAAAATCCTTTGGTTTCAAAATTTCAATTTTTTGTAACAATTTTTTTGTTACAAATATTGCTTTTTCTTGTAGTGATTCTATGGGGGTACCCGGGGTGTCAGTGTACTCTACGATGAAGTCGGCCATGTACTGTGATTTAATAGCTGTCTGTGCTTCATATTTGAGGTCGAACTCTGATAACTCGACTGCCCATTGTAGGATTCTTCCAGTCAGATCTGTTTTTTGTAAGATGCCTTTACTAGGCTGGTTGGTGCCTACTCTGATAGTGTGAGCCTGGAAGTAGGGGCCGAGTCGTCGAGAAGTGAGTATGAGGGCGTAGGCGAACTTTTCTATCTTTTGATAGTTTATTTCAGCCCCTTGTAGAGCCTTACTGATGAAGTAAATGGGTTGTTACCCACTTTCGTCTTCTCTAACTAGTGCCGATGCTATTGCCCGACTTCCTACAGCGAGATATATTGTGAGTTCTTCACCTTCCCCTGGTCGAGTAAAGATGGGTGGTTGCCCCAGAAATTTCTTGAAATCTTGAAAGGCTTGTTCGTACTCTGGGGTCCATTCAAACCTCTTTTCCTTCCTTAATGTTACGTAAAAAGGGAGAGATCTTATAGCTGATCTGGCTAAAAATCTGGATAGGGCTGCTAGTCTTTCGTTGAGCTGTTGTACCTCTTTGACGCATGTCAGACTTTTCATGTTGAGTATAGCCTGGCATTTATCCGGGTTCTCCTCGATTTCTCTTTGGGTGAGCATGAAACCCAAGAATTTGCCAGCTTCTACCGCGAAGGTGCACTTTGCGGGATTAAGTCGCATACCATGCTTTCTTATGGTGTCGAACACTTTTAGTGAGGTAGGGTAACAATGATTCCTCACTTTGTATTTTTACCAGCATGTCGTCTACATAAACCTCCATTAGCTTTCCGATGTGGTCGGCAAAGGCTTTGTTCATCAATCTTTGGTATGTAGCTCCTGCGTTTTTGAGTCCAAATGGCATGACTATGTAGCAGTAATTTGCCTTTGGAGTTAGGAACGAGGTCTTTTCTTGGTCGGGTGGATACATTGGAATATGGTTGTATCCCGAATAAGCATCCATGAAGGAGAGGTACTTGTATCCAGAAGAGGCATCCACTAGAGTGTCTATATTCGGGAGCGGGTAGGGGTCCTTTGGGTAGGCCATATTGAGGTCGGTGTAGCTGGTACACATTCGCCACTTTCCATTTGACTTCTTTACCAAGACGACATTGGCTAGCCATAATGGGTACTCAACCTCCCTTATAAACCCTGCCTCCAATAAGGCTTGTACTTGCTCTTCCATAGCTTGGGACCTTTCTGGGCCAAGCTTCCTACGCTTCTGTTGCACTGGCCGAGATCCAGGACATACCGCCAGCTTATGGCACATTAACTTGGGATCTATGCCGGGCATGTCTGCGGCCTTCCATGCAAAGAAGTCGGAATTATCCCTTAGGATCTTTATTAGTAGTTCTTTTAGGTCTTCTTTCATATTCGCTCCTATACTTGTTGTTTTGTCTTGAGTGTCTTTGATTTGAACTTCTTTGGTTTCACCTTCTAGTTGAGGGCGAAGTTCTTCGCGAGCTTAAATTCTCTCGAGTTCTATAGTATTGGTTTCCTTTCCTCTGGGGTCACCTTTAAGGTTCAGACTCTCATTATAACAGCGTCGCGCGATTTTTTGGTCTCCCTTTATGGTAGCTATCCCTTCTGTGGTTGGAAACTTCATGCATAGGTGTGGAGTGGAGACCACCGTGGGGAGCTGGTTCAGCATTGTCCGACCAATTAAAGCGTTGTAGGCCGAGCTTACGTCGACTACTATGTAGTCTACGCTTAATGTCTTAGATCGAGTTCCTTTTCCGAAGGTTGTGTGAAGTGGGATGAACCCTAGCGGTTGAATTGGAGCGTCTCCGAGCCCGAATAAACTATTCGGATATGCTCTGAGCTCTTTTTCTTGTAAGCCGAGCTTGTCGAAGGCGGATTTGAACAGGATATCCGCGGAGCTTCCTTGGTCTACCAGTGTTCGGTGGAGATTGGCATTAGCTAGTATGATTGTAATGACTACGTGGTCATCATGCCCCGGGATGATGCCTGCAGCCTCTTTTTGAGTGAAGGTAATAGTGGGGAGGTCATCGAAGCTTGCTATTGATCTTGGCGGCAAGCTGTCGAACCACTTGATTGCAGTCTTGGTCAAAGTAGTCGGGAAGACTTTAAAATGGATTGCATATGAGGCATCCGTAAGATACATCCGACTTCTAAAATTACTGAGATGATGACTTGGATTAGACGTACCATCGTAAGGAGTCATGTCAGGGGCTTTGAAGTCTTTTGGGATATTAGCTTTCATGATCTCCTTTGTGAATGGATCTTGAACCTTGTGGGGGCTATCTTCATTGCTGGTTCGAGTGGTCTTGGTTTTGAGATCAGCTTCGAGCTTTAGGAGTTTGTTCTCCAGCTCTCGACGCTGTCTGGTTTCTCTCCAAAGGTCTCGCTCTGCCTCCCGCTGCCGGTCGGCTTCTTGTTCTAACTGTTTAAGGCGATTCTGTTGTTCATGGATGGCCTCTAAAATTTCTGCATTTGGAGGCTATTTGTCTCCCTTATTTTGAGGAATATCCTTTGGTATGGTATCCGTGTTCTTGTGCGGCGTTCTGTCCTCCAAGTCAGAATTATGGTCGTTGTCAAGGTTGTCCTCCATGATGATGGGATGACTTCCAGGTTCCCCGGCAACGGTGCCAATGTTCCAAGGGTTACCTGAAACTGAAGCTCGATCTCGGAGGAGATCTGCTGTTGTGGTCGGAGCTGTCGAGTCCGACTTGCTGAGTCTTGAGATGTTGCGGATCCTTGATCACTGGAGGGTGGTGGTACCTGCAAGAGACTTCGATGCTTAAGTTAGCACGGGCTTTAAGCAGGTTTTTTGTGTAGAATCAGAGTATGAGTTATACTTGGGTGCTCCAGTGAATTTATAGTAGCGTGGAGTGACCATTCTAGAGATAAGTTAGTTATCTTATCTTATCTTTAAGCGAAGTCACCTTATCTTTCAGGCCAGCCGCCTTTAGAGTGGACTGCGTCCTTTTATCTGGGCCTACTTGGGCCTCTATGGTGATTTGGCTGACCTCTTTAGGGAGAGGTCGGTGATGACCAACCTTTACAAGAGGTCGGTTGTTTTGACGTCGTCCAGCCAGGATGAAGCAGCTTGAGCCAGGGTATGAACAGGTAGGTTGGTTGAGAAAAAGTTGGTGGTGGGAATGGTAAAGGGGCTTGAGAGTACAATGGTTGTGTCTCATATAGAGGGTATAGGGTATGAGCATATGGATGGAAAAAATTGTAATGATGAGGTGTTCCACTTAGAGTGAGAGGTTGATAAACATTAGGATCATAGGGTACTTGTTGCCAAGAATTGCTTGCTTGTGACCCTCCCTCAAATTGGCCTCTCATACCTTGATGTGAACCAGTGTTGGAATTGTTATCCCCTACAATATGATAACAACTAGACTCCAAGCAAAAAGGGTGATAACTCATTATAGAAAGGAAAAATAAAGCGCAACAATACTAATAGAAGCAATAGATAAATGAATATATACTCTAGTTATATCTATTTACCTAGAACTAAACAAACAAAAATGTTAGTTACTATCACTACTTAGGTAGAAGCGCCATCTACAAATTAGTGCCAAGTAGCAAACAAAAACCAAATATTTACACTATTCACATATTCACAACAACCAAAATTATAGCACTCATTGCACTTAAAGTGAATCCCCGGCAACGGCGCTAAAATTTGATGGAGGAAAATTTATCGTTAATCCAGGTTTTCACAAATTAGAATCTCATCATTGAAAGTATAGCCTAGACCAACGATTAATTCCCAAATCAAATATCAATCCAAAGGATATGTCACAATTCAAAACCAATTTAATTCTAAGAGTTTCAATTCCCAGGTCGTCTCCCAAGGACACTTGAGACCAATGAGTATGCAATCTTGGTTGTGAGGATCATGGGGTTTTCAATAAAGGGATAAACATATAAAGCAATAAAAGAACATGCAAAATTGTAATAAATGAACTAATAAAGGAATCAAAGAACTAACTATGCAATATAGACAAGTAAAGTGTAAAAGGAACTAATGTAATGTGTAAAAAGAAATTTAAGCATAAAAGGTATCTTGGCTTGGAGTGAGCTAAGGGTCCTTTTCTTGTTGGAACCACAACTATGCCAACTAGAATAGATCAATCTCACCTGATTAACCCTCACATCAGAGAGAAAGTTAAATGAGCATAAGTGTTCTTAACCCACAAATCCTAAATTGCCTTAGCAACAACATAACGTTAGTGGGAACAAGAACAATTAACAATCCAAAATTAACACTAAATATTGGACATTCCAACTCTAGGAACCTGGTGCACGAAATTGTGATATCAATGGCACCAACAACTTGATACGCACAGTCGTAATCTCAACTCTTTTTCACAACTCCACACAACTAACCAGCAAGTGCACTAGGTCGTCCAAGTAATAAACCTTACGTGAGTAAGGTCGATCCCACAGAGATTGTCAGCTTGAAGCAAGCTATGGTCATCCTTGTAAATTTTAGTCAGGCAGATTCAAATGGTTATGAGGTTTTGATAATTAAAATATAAATAAAACATACAATAAGATAGAGATACTTATGTAATTCATTGGTAGGAATTTTAGATAAGCGTCTGGAGATGCTTTATTGCTTCAGAACCTCTGATTTCCTATTGCCTTCTTCCAACCATGCGTTACCTCCTTCCATGGCAAGCTGTATGATCCTCTCGGATGAAAACAAATCCATATGCGCTGTCACCGCATGGCTAATCATCTGTCGGTTCCTGCTAGCGTTGGAATAGGACTATTGTCCTTTTGCATACTGTCACTTGTGCCCCACATTCGCAGGTTTGAAGCTCGTCACAGTCATCCCTTTTCCGAATCCTACTCGGAATACCACTGACAAGGTTTAGACTTTCCGGATCCCGGATCCTACTCGGAATACCACAGACAAGGTTTAGACTTTCCGGATCCCAGGAATGGCTGCCAAAGGTTCTAGCCTATACCACGAAGGTTAATCTCAGATTCAGCTGCTCTGTTGTCAGGAGAGAAGATGTGAATCTTAGATTAGAAACCCAAGAGAATATACTCCAGCTGTCGTCCAATGACTACGTTGAACATCATGTAGATCGCTTTGTGGTTGTCAGGCACGCGATCTTGGCTAAGCGAGTAACGAAGATTGGGTAATTTTCATGGGTCACCCCTTCATTCTGACTTAAATAAATTAAGTACGAGAGTATATCTTGGAGAAGAAATAGGCGTGAATTGAACAGAAAATAGTAGTAATTGCATTAATTCATGAAGAACAGCAGAGCTCCACACCTTAATCTATGGGGTGTAGAAACTCCACCGTAGAAAATACATAAGTGAAAGGTCTAGGCATGGCCGTGAGGCCAGCCTCCAAACGTGAACAAAGGTCTATGATAGTATGATAGATGTAAAATAAATCTCTAAAAGTAGTTTTTATACTAAACTAGTAGCCTAGGGTTACAGAAAATGAGTAACTAAGGGCAGATAGTGCAGAAATCCACTTTCAGGGCCCACATGGTGTGTGCTTGGGCTGAGCATTGAAGCTTTTTCGTGCTTAGACTTTTCTTGGAGTTAAACGCCAGCTTTGGTGCTAGTTTGGGCGTTTAACTCCAATTCTGGTGCCAGTTTGGGCGTTTTACGCCAATATGTTTTAGGCTGACTTTGAACACCAGTTTGGGCCATCAAATCTCGAGCAAAGTATGGACTATTATATATTTCTGGAAAGCCCAGGATGTCTACTTTCCAACTCAATTGAGAGCGCGCCAATTGGACTTTTGTAGCTCCAGAAAATCCACTTCGACTGCAGGGAGGTCAGAATCCAACAGCATCTGCAGTCCTTTTTCAGCCTCTGAATCAAATTTTTGCTCAGGTCCCTCAATTTCAGCCAGAAAATACCTAAAATTACAAAAAAATACACAAACTCATAGTAAAGTCTAGAAATGTGATTTTTGAATAAAAACTAATAAAAATATAATAAAAAGTAACTAAAACATACTAAAAACTATGTAAAAACAATGCCAAAAAGGGTATAAATTATCCGCTCATCAGAACTTAATTGCTCACTTTTTCCAAGCCAAGAGATAGAAAACTAGCCCAGTAGCTCCAGAAAATCCACTTTGAGTGCAGGGAGGTCAGAATCCAACAACATCAGCAGTCCTTTTTCAGCCTGAATCAGATTTTTACTCAGCTCCCTCGATATCAGCCAGAAAATATCTGAAATCACAGAAAAACACACAAACTCATAGTAAAGTCCAGAAATATAATTTTTGCATAAAACCAATATAAAATATAATAAAAAGTAACTAAAACATACTAAAAACTATATAAAAATAATGCCAAAAAGGGTATAAATTATCCGCTCATCAGAACTTAATTGCTCACTTTTTCCAAGCCAAGAGATAGAAAACTAGCCCAAAATCATACTTCACATTTTTTCAAACACTTGGTGGGCAAAAACCTTAAACATGGGAAAAATGAGAAAAAGTTTGAAACCAAAAGCAACAAATGATCTCAATCAACAATAAAGACTCAAGAAAGCATGTAATAATCATCAATCATCAAATTCATCAACAAGAAATAGAAATTGAAAAGGAGAAGTGAAATTAAACTATAACTTGAATTATAAGAAAGTGTAAGAACAATGTAACTATAAAGAGTAGCAACAAAGAGATACTTACAATGGAAATTAGCAAAATTCAAGATCAAAATGAAAATGGCACTTGAATGTAAAAACCTTAGTATAAACCCTAGTAGAGAAGATGATGAAAAACTTAAAGAAAAACTATACTAAGACTATCTACTACTACTCCTAAGCTACACTAATGTTATGCTATGGTATGGTCTTCATTTTCCCTTCCTTATGAGCTAAATGGCTTCAGAAATGGGCCTCCAAACCACCAAAATCGCGAGTCACGTGAGATTTTAATGAAGGCATGTGCATCCACCTGTGCGGACGCACATATGTGTGCGTCCGCACACTCTGCCGAAAATCTCTACCCGTGCGTACGCACAGAAGGTTGTGCGCACGCACACTAGGCGATGCTTGATTGAACGCGCGACGTGCACGGTGTGACTCACGCGCACGCGTGGCTCTGATCTGATGGCTGTGCCTACGCACGCAGGTCTGTGCGTACGCACACTAGGTTGAGCTCTTCTCCTTTGATTCTTCATGCTTCCTCCACTTTGAATGCTCTTCTTCCATTCTCTCCAAGCCATTCCTGCCTTATACCTCTGAAATCACTCACAAATAACATCAAGACATCGAATGGAAGGTAAATAGAATAACATTAATCAAATTAGGCACAACAGAGCATGTTTTCATAATCAAGCACAAATTAGGAGGAAAGTTCAAATGCATGCTATTTAGTGGAATAAGTGCAAGTTTATATGATGAAATCCATTCAATTTCAACCAAAAATCATCATCAAATATGGATTCATCACTCTTCCCCTCAACCTAGGAGGTTTAGAAACTCATATTGAAAGAAAAATACAAGTGAAAAATGACAATATGCTGAATGTGGTGATTAAAGGTCTGTCAAAAGGTTCAAATTACATTAACATAATCCTTTAAATACTAAACAAATGACTAGTAAGGGTAAAACAGTCTATTTAGTGCTAAAATTCACTTCTAGGGCCCACTTGGTGAGTGTTTGGACTGAGATTTGATAAGATCCACATGCTATGAGGTCTCTGGGGCATGGAACGCCAGCTAGGGGGTCCTCTTTGGGCGTTTGTACATTGGTCTCTGCTCTTTGGGCGTTGGACGCCTGGAAGAGGGCAGGTGGCTGGCGTTGGACGCCAGTTTTGGGCCTTCTAATTCGAAGCAAAGTATGGACTATTATACATTGCTGGAAGGCTCTAAAAGTCAGCTTTCAATAGCCGTTAAGAATGCTCCATTTGGACTTCTATAGCTCACATTGGGCTATGCTCCTTGGGCGTTGGACGCCTGAAAGGGGACAGGAAGCTGGCGTTAAACGCCAATTTTGGGCCTTCTAATGCGAAGCAAAGTATGGACTATTATATATTGATGGAAAGCTCTAAAAGTCAGATTTCCATAGCCATTGAGAGCACTTCATTTGGACTTCTGCAGCTCCAGAAAAGCTCTTCCGAATGCAGGCAGGTTAGATCCGGACAGCATCTGCAGTGCTTTCTCTGTCTCTGAATCAGACTTCTACTCCAACTCCTCAACTTCAGCTAGAAAATACCTGAAATTGTCCAAAAATATAAAAACTCATAGTAGAATCCAAAAATATGATTTTAAAACTAAAACCTATAAAAACTCAATAAAAACTAAACAAAAACTATATGAAATTGATGCCAAAAAGCGTATAAAATATCCGCTCATCATGTGGCACGCCCACTTCCTTGGCATGTTACACGCCCATTTCTTGCTTGATTTGCTTTGGGTTTGAGCCTCTGGAAATTTGACTTAGCATTCTACGCTCATTTCTCGACGTGTGGCATGCCGGATTCTTGAAATTGCCTTGAATCCTCTTCATTGGGCGTGTGGCATGCTCATTGCTCGGTGTGTCACAAGCTAAGGCCTCAATCACCCCTGGAAGTTGAATTATTGAGCATGTGGCACGCCCAGTTTGTCCTCCAAAATTGAATTTCTAGACTCTTGGCTTGTCGTGCCGCACCCCTATGCTGGCGTGTTGCATGCCAGTTCTCTGCCTCCTGAAGGATGCTTTCCTAGTTGCTTTCTTTTACTTGTGCTTTGCTTTTCTTTTGCTATCATTTCATATAATTAATAAGAAATCAAAGCACTCAAAGTAATAATAGAATATCATATAAAAGCACATAGTAATCAAGCAACAAGTCATCAATTTCACCTAAGAAACATGCAAAAAAGTACATAAGATGCTCATCTATCAGTGTGCATACCCACAAGCTGGGAATTGCTTCAGGTGCGTGCGTATGCAAAAGGGTGATGCGTACACACAATCCCTGTTTTCTCACTTAAACTATATTTTTAACTATTTGGCTTTCCTGAAAAGCTTTTAAACTTATGTAACCCCTAATTAAAGTCTGATACCTAGTTTTTCGGCTCCAAAACGAGTGGGAGTATATGGAATTGATTAAAGTGAAGTATTCCCAGATAAACGCTTGGTTAAACCGGATGACTTATTTGTGAGGATGGTGGTTTGTCCTATCCATGATAAGGACGGTGGTATTATCCCGGTCACTAATTAATGGAGTTGATAATTGATGAAAGATAGAAACTAATGAACCTAAGCTTGATAAATTGATAACGAATTAGGAAGATTGAGGATTCTATCCGGATTATATGGTTATATATAAGTGAATGGGGATTATGACAAGATTATCATTGAAAAGTGTGACGGGCACTATATCCCGGAATGAATAGGCAAGTTGAGGTTGAGGATTTCTCTCTTGTGTTGTGATTATAATTGAGAAGGCATTATGATTGACATTGTAAGGATTAGGGGTGGGCAAAAAAATCCAAACCAAACCATTAAAAAAACCAGTTTTAAATAGAAAAAATCCAAACCAAATTAAATTTATTTTATAGTTTGGTTTTTAATCCAATCCATTTTGAATCCGGATCTAGATCCAGATCCAAATTAAGATCCAAATTTCAAAAAAACCCTAACTCTAATTCGGTGAACCAGTTCACGCTTAACTCACACACAAATCCAATCCTCTTCTCCTTCGATCGGGTAGTCTCCGCCGTAGCCGGTACCAGAACAGGCAACTGGCACCGGCATCGTGTTGTCTCCTTCAACCGTTCAACGGCCTCACCTCTGTTTCTCTTTTTCTGCCTTTGGTCTTCTTCACCGTCATCTTCACTGTCGCCGCCTCACCGTCTCAGGTGTGGGCTTCCAATTCTTTTGCTTTCCATTTGTCTCTGCTCGTGCTTCTTGCCTCTGGGCTCTAGGTCATAGCCTCAAAATATTAGTACCACCCATTTCTCCTTCTTCTTACTTCGCCTCTGCCCATTTTAATTATTGTGCCATCATTTCAAAAGAATAATATAAACTTACCTAAGAACCCTTATTTTGGTTTATCACTGTAGTGTGGCTTAAGAGGTATGATTTTTCCCTCTTTTTCTTTTTGACTGTAAAACTGTGATAAACTTAAGTTTGGTGCATTTTGTTCCTGTAAGTTTTCAATTGTACAGTTCTATATGCAATATATCAATGAACATAGCCAAAATTTCCTTTTCTACTGTGTTAAGAACATCTGTTGATAGATCATGAGATGTATAATTATGTAAGGTGGGAAAAATACAAGTGGGAAAAATTTTGATTGATATACAACCTTGAACCCTTCTTACAGTTACCAAAATCTATATCTTGGGTTATGTTAAAACCCAAACTAATTGAGTTTATTGCCTTCTGGGAAGCTTCAAAACGTGTATCTATTCTTCTTTCCATTACTCTCAAACTTGAGTGAACAAAACCACTACACAATGAGTTAAGATGAAATTAAACCAAGTCAACAAAAATCTAAAAGGCTAGGTTTCAAAGTTTGTATAATAATTTCATAGTGGAAGTAGTAAGGAAGAATAGAGGGTTATATAAACAGAAACTAATCCTTAGAGAACATTGATTATTCATTTGATTTATGTTCAATTAGAAGCTTACAATACATAGGTCTCAGTTTCTATAGCATGCACTTTAAAGTACATTCTGATTATTCATTCCTAGATTCCAAAGCATGAACTCTATACATCAAAGCTCTACCATCTAGAATTGGCTACTGGCAAAGAAACCAGAACTTGTACCTTCAAATCTCTATTAGGATAATTAATGCAAATTATGGACTTGCATCTTAATTTCCTTTAACTTGCGTAATATGTAATATCCCATTTGAATAGCACATTTGCGTAATATGAGGTTTCTATAGAACATGAGCACAAAATTATATCTGAATGAATTCCTTTTTGTACTAATATTTGGAAGCTTTTGGTCCTAAACATTTTGAGCCCAAAATAAGTTCATCCAAATACACAAGTTATTTTCTATCAGTAATTTATTAGTTTAGCATTTTGCATTTTTCATTCAGTTATTAGCATCAACAACTGAAACACTCATGCATTATCCTCGAAAAATAATTGATTCAAGCTATCAATCTTAAATTATGTCCTGATTCTAGAAGTAGAAGTTCTTCCAGTCTTATGATGCCTCTTTAAGAGAAAGTGGATAGAGATTAAGGTAACTTATTCAAAATTCTGTGAGCATGAGCGACCAAAAGTTGAAAAAATAGATCAGCTGTAATAAGGTTCACTCTCTTGAATTGTGGATTGAGGAGAATCCTATATGAAGTTGATATAGATCGAACTGAAATTAGAGACCCCTTTCATTTATTGTACTTAAAACATTTTAGTTTAGTTGTACAACAATCTGAAAATCTCACATTTAGGATTTGTCAACCTATATATCAGAATGAATTCCTTTTTGTGCTCATGTTCTGGAAAGTTAAGGATACACAATTATGCAATTGAAACAGCATATATATGTGTTATGTGTCAACCTATATATCAGAATGAATTCCTTTTTGTACACGTTTCTATGTGTACTTACCTCTATTTCTGTTCTGCATTATATCATATGTTCTGTATTATTTTCTGTATTATATATGCTGTTAGTAGCATTGACATTCTAAATTTTAAGGATTAGTTTGTGTTAATTTTAATATGTTTGGCACCAAATTTTGAGTCTACAAGGATATATGACAGCAGGGATGTCTGCTAGCACTCAACCATCTTTTCTACCGTCAGGTGTTCATAAAAATCGGTCAGCTGTTTAGGATCATTTTGATGTAGAGAATGCTATCGAAAAGAAGGCCAAATGCAAATATTGTGGTTGTTTAATACAATATGGGAGCGGAACCAGCTCAATGGGAGGTCATTTGAGAAGATGCAAGCAAAATCCTAATAATGATTCGAACAAAAGAATAAAAACAACGACCACACCGACTATAGATAAGCGTGGTGTTCTAAATTCACCCAGTGCTTCCAAATTTGACCAAGAGGAGGCTCGAAGGGCACTTGTGGAAATATTTATTGGGGAAGAGCTACCATTTCGCTTCGTTAAGAGCCCGAAATTCCGAAGATTTGTGTATGTCCTACAAACAAGATTCAAAGTTCCTTCACGGACTACATTAGCACGTGACATTGGAGCTCTTTATGCTAAAGAGAAGATGAAGTTGCAAGATTTTCTCTCGACAAATTATGATAGAGTATGTCTAACAACTGACACCTGGATTTCAATTCAAAATTTTACTTATATGAGTTTGACAGCATATTTTGTTGATTTGGACTGGAAATTACATAAAAAATACTTAATTTTTGCTAAGTGACAAGTCATTCAGGAGAGGTTATAGGAGCAACAGTTGAGTCTTGTTTAAATAATTAGAATTTGAATTGGGTATTTAGTGTTACAGTTGATAATACATCATCTAATGATGTTGTAATTAAATATCTGAAGCAGCGATTGAGTTCTTGGAATAGCATTATTTTGAATGGTGAATTTATTCACATGAGGTGTTGTGCATATATTTTAAACTTGATTGTAAAAGAAGGGTTGAAAGAGATTGATGAATCAGTCTTGAGGATTCGTAGTTGATTCACAAAAATTTGCCTCTCAACAAATTTCCTACCGGTAAGTGCACCGGATTGTCGTCAAGTAAAAACTCACTGTAGAGTGAGATCGAATCCCACAGGGATTGGTAGATTGAGAAATTTTAATTGAAAAATTATGCTAGTTGAGCGAAATCGAAATTGAATTGGGATTGCAGAAAGTAAATTTGGCGGGAAACTTAAATTGTAATAAATTAAATGATAGAAATTAAATTGCTGGAAATTAAATGACAGAAACTTAAATTGCAAGAAATTAAATGGGAATGGGGATTAAGCATTAAATTAAGGGAGCTGAATATAAAAGAATGGGTAGATCAGAGATGGAGATTCATTAGGTTTCAGGAGATATTGAATTCTGCAAATCAAATCATTTTCATCTCTTCCTCAATCAATGAATTCATTGACATTGCTTGGCAATCTTAGATGATTGGATTCCAATGTCTTGGCTCACCAATCTCTCTAAGCATGAACAATTGCCCAATGTCTTGATTTAATTACTCATGGGAAGAGTTAAAGTTCGGTCACTCACTATACCACACAAATTCTTAGATCAAAGTATTGGTAGGATTATGTGTCACTATATGCATCCAACCCCCAATCTAATCCAATGTGAGAAAGCAATTTTAGCATGAATTCTCCATCCCTCTCTCAAGGATCTGAAGAATTCCAATTATGGATAGCTTCTCTCTCAAGACAACTATCCAATTGAATTAGGACCGAAAGCCTTCTAACAAAAATCAAGAGAAAAGATAGAAGAAGATGAATGAAACTAATACTGATCCATTGAATTACAATAGAGCTCCCTAACCCAATGAAAGGGGTTTAGTTGTTCATAGCTCTCAAAATGGAAATTGGAATTGAAAGGTACATTGCAAAAGAAAAAATTGAACAGAAAGTGAAATGTGCAGTAAAGTAAAAGTGCGAATAATCGGTAAAAGTCCTTTCTAACTTAAATTCTAAACTATTTATACACTTTCTTCTATTAATCTTCAATCTCTGAATTGGGCTTTTGGCCTTGATGGAATTGGGTTGAAAAGGCTCCAATTGGTTTCCCTTGTTGTTGAGAAGAGATCTATTTGAATTACAGAGTTCTGGTGCTCAAGTTGGAGTTGATGTTTGATGCCCAACGTTGACTCAAACGCTTTTCAAAAAACCAGATAAATTTTGCTGTCATTGGCGTTTGACTCAACGTTGGGAGGCCAACGTTCTACTATCCCACGCGTATGCGTGCACCATGCGTGCGCGTGAAGGCTGAGATTTTGCTTCTTCATGCGTGCGCATACACCACGCTTACGCGTGCATTGCCATTTTTCCCATCGACGCGTACGCGTCACTGACGCGTATGCGTGGATTCAAGTTTTTCAATTCCAAATTCTGGGCTTGGCATCACGGATGTTGGAGGCAACGTTGGACCTTCAACGTTCGCTTTGTGACGCATATGCGTGACCCACGCGTACGCGTGGATGGTCAATTTTGCCATTCCGCGCGTGCGCGTGACTCACACTTGCGCGTGGATATAGAATTTTTTCTCTTATGACGCGTACGCGTCACTCAAAAATTCTTCAGCTCCAGAATTGATAATTTTATCACAACGTTGGAGGTAGCCAACGTTACCTCAAACGTGAGCACCAGCAACCCATGCAGAGAATTGCTCTGCCTCTCTTCCAACATTTGAGACAACGTTGGTGGTCCAACTTGGCCACCAGCTTTGCTTCCTCTTCATCAATTCATGCATCTTTCTTCAACTTTCTTCCATGCTTTCCTTCACCTATCGTCAACCAATATATGCATCAAAGCTTTGCTAAGGTCATGAGAATTCTTATCATTCTTAGCACACAAGTAATTATAGTATAATTCTCATGAAATAGCATCAAATTAACTATGGTTAGATGAATCTAGGCATGCATGAATTTTCACCCCAATTGCTTACTTATAGCTCAAGAAAGTGCATAAAACCTATTAAAAATAGAGAAAAAGGCTAGTGAAACTAGCCCAAGATGCCCTGGTATTAGTAGTGCAGTAAAATATGCTAGATCTTCCCCATCTAGAGCTACTAGGTTTCAAAAGTGTGTTGAACAAGAAAAAATCCAATATAAAAGGCTTGCCTTGCATGGATGTTGAGATTAGGTGAAACTTTACCTATCAAATGTTAGAGGTAGTTTTGAAGCATCGCAAAGCATTTGAGTTGCTTGCTTTGAAAGACAATACCTATGTAGGAGATATGAGTGGAGCAAAAGGGAGAAGTGTGCCTTCTGATTCAGACTAGGAGTATGCTGACTCCATTGTACCATTTTTGCAAGTATTCAGTGATGCCACTATACGTATTTCTGGTACCTTATATGTTACCAGTGATATATATATGAAGGAAGTATTTGTAATTGGACGATTTATTCGTCATTCTTGTGATTCTGTTGATTTCAGTACTATGTCAATGGTAGCAAGGATGAGGGTTAAGTATGAGAAGTATTAGGGCAATCCTGATTCGGTGAATATGTTGTTATTGATTGCTATCGTACTTAATCCAATGCAAAAGATTGAGTATGTCAATTATTTCTTGGATTACTTATTTGAAGAAGAAAAAGGAGGCGAATTGAAGTCAAAGTTATCCAAGTGCATAAAGTTACTTTATCATCAATACCAAAGTTCTGAGGAAGCAAGTGAAGCTGATACGTAAGATGTTCAAGTCAACAACATTAATACCGATGTTCATGGCATAGGTTTTTTTCTGCAAACAACCGGTCGTAGAACAAATACAAGATCTGAACTTGATAGATATTTACAAGAAGAATGCGATCTATACTCCCATAAGTTCGGTATACTAAAGTGGTGAAAGGTCAACTTAACACACTTTCCAATTCTTGGAAATATGGCTCGCGAGGTATTGGCTATACCTGTTTCTACGATAGCTTCGGAGTCTGTATTTAGTACTGGAGGAAGAGTTTTTGATCCATACCGTAGTTCTTTAACACCTAGAATGGTAGAGACATTAGTCTGCATAGGAAATTGGCTTAAGAAAGATCTTTTCTCTACTTTAGATGATGATGGTGAAGTTCTTCAACAAGTTGATCAAGGTATAGAATTTTTTTCATATTTCTTCTCATTTTATTTTATTTTTGTTTTTGTCGTCTTGCTATTTTAGAATTTAGGTATTAGTTACCAATTAAAAGTTGTTGAATATAGACTTGATAATTAATTTGATTCTCTTGGAAGATATATTTTCCTCTAATGATGGTGCTTGTTCTATGGCGGCATCAATTGATAATCTTGATGATGACTAGGTATGCTTAGTAATCACATTTGGTTTAATACTTTCATTTAAAGATTTGTCTCAAAATGACAAAGGTATATTTTGTTATTTGCAGATATATTTTCCTTAAAGGTTATGGTTGTTTGATGATTTTGTTGGCAACTTGGCATCTTTTGATATTTTGTGGTTGTTATTTTAGAGAGATTTTTTAGTGGTATCTTTTTTATGTTTTGAGAATGATTAAATGTTATATAGATTAGCTATTGTCATTAGATTTATAAAGAACCAAATTCTAGTCTCGCTTACGTATAGACAAGTTGAGATTGAGGATTCACTCTCTTGCTGTGAAAGACAAGTTAAGGTTGAGGATTCCCTCTCTTGTTGCGATGAAAAAGTGGGATTAAGGATTCCCTCTCTTGCTATATCAAAGAATTGAATAAAGAACGCTGAGAATTTCCTTCGATTTAATTTCTATCTGTGGTAAGAACGAGTTAGGTTGAGGATTCCCTATCGTTACATCACAGTCTCTCTCTAATTTGGGAGGTTAAGAATTCCCTCCTGGAAGGTTGAGGATTTCCTTCATGTTGAGAGACGATATCCAGGTTAGCTATCGGATGTGTCGGATTCTGGTAGTTTAACCGACACGTGAGCTCATGGCCAGTAGGACAGGCATACATCATATGCATTTGTGTGTATTGATTGGGTATGCATCTTGTATTTGGCATGCCTTGTTGAGTAATTATATCTATATGCTATTTGATTTAATTGTTCTATATATTCTCTCTATTTGTGTATTTCTTGTATTATTTTTTATGTGTTTGAACAACTGACAGATATCTTATGCTAGCGATGGTGACGCTGAGGGTTGTTCCTGATGTGATGATGGGAAGTTTGTGAAAAATCAAGTTTTGATATTTTTTTGGGCTGGAGGCCGAGTTTTGATATGTTTTGGGCTAAAGGCGAAGATTTGATTATTTTGGGCCAGAGACCATGACTGGTTGGGTTGGAGGCTTGTGACTTGGTAAGTTGGTAAAGGTTAATACATGCTTTGACTTATGGTGGTTTATATGTTGATTGTTTTTGCTTGGACCGAAAGCCGTGATTGGTTAGGTGATGGGCCGGAGGCTGTAAGTGAATTATGTTTAAGGTAGGGAAAAGTATGAAAGATCAAACTGGTTCAGCATAGACTTAATGAACCCATGTTTAGAACAAGTTAGCCATTCATACAGTTTAAGTAACATTTAAGATTTTATAATGGAAGCATGAATCTGGGTTTTAAGTAAGTAACTGTTGATTTTTGAAAAGATTCATAAGACGAACGATAATCAATATGTTTAAAATCCATTCTTTTATTTATACGTATCCTCTTATGACAATTCTTAAACCCTCTACTGAGAACCTGCGAGGACAATGTTCTCACCTCCTACAGACTTCTGTTTTCAAGAAGCGAATGAGGAAGCTTACGATGTGATTTCTACGTTTTTTGGTTCTATTATCATTGAAGTCTTCTCTCATCTTGTTATTGAGATTTATATTTTTGTAAAGAGGGATAGGAGTTGTGATTCTTGTGACATAACTTTGTATACATATACATATTCTTGTATAAATATTTGGATTGTGGGTGTAATAGTATTATGATAATTTGTATGTATGAATGTGCGAGGAAAAGAAAAATTATTTCCGATTTTTCAAAGAAAACAGCGATATGATTTTGAGTTAAGGATCCTATATTAATACTATATATGTATGGAAGTTGTAACGACCCAATTCCCAGTACATCATGATCCTACTGGAAACCGAGTATAACCAACTTGCTTACCCAAAACTTTAACTATTTACTATTAAGCCTGTAATTGAATTAGCTCACTATCAAATTTTTTGAAAAACTTTTACTTTATAAAAAGATTTGCGAGGACAGCTAATTAAACATACACAAGCCACAGTAAGGAATCAAATAAAGCATACACAAGGCCATCATTATATATAAACATAACATATATCATAGATCATACATACATATAAAGGTGCTACCACATATATCATGAGTTAGCGTACAACCCTTCATATCTTACTACTATATACATAATTAACGCTACGGGCCCTGGTCCACATAGGAAGCCCCTAAGCTGGTGCCCGAAACTAGCCTAGCCAGTATTTACAGCTCCTAATCTTTTAGTGGATCTATCCAAAAGTGAGAGACTAAACCAAAATTTCTACGCTACATTGTAGGCGCCACCTAAAACACGCTACCAACTCTTACTGTCTCTGATCGATCATTGCAGCCAAAAGACTAGATCTCTATCACCTTCATATCCTTTGCTGGGTCCTCGTATGTATAGGGGTAATATTAACTAGAGTTCCTGTTTCCATCTAAAGGGGGAAGAGTAGGGGTAAAAACTGGGGAGTTCTTAGTAGGGTCAGGGTGGTTAGTTAAGACCGTTTTAATACTATACCTAGTCAGCAACAACAACCGAATCACGCATCAAATACAATAACTAAAGAACATAAAGAGAAAATAAACACAACACATACATAATCACAGAAAACAGAATTCATAGAAAATATGCTCAAACAATCATGATGCATATCTATCCTTAGGGCAAGTAATGAGTTCATTTCTCGGTTATGACCCGCTCCCGACGTAACTCAGCAACCTTTGTCTGAGTTTAGTTTCTAGTGCCATAACCTGTGTAAGAAACCTCTGTCTTATAGGTACAACTCTCTTGAGCCGATGTATGCAAACATAACCTCTGTAAGCAACCTCGGTCTTGCAGGTGAGGCTCTCTCTGGCCAATGTATGCATCGATAACCTCTGTAAGTAACCTCTGTCTTACAGGTGCGACCATCCCATGGATTGGCCGATGTATCTCTGGAAGCAAATCTCGGTAGACTCACCACCATATCTCTGCTCGTTTTCATTAGGTACATAATTGATAAACCCATATTTTATGATATATTTTGTGCTTAGTTTGAGTGATTTATTCAATCCTTCACCCACTTATTCATATTAATTGCATGGTTTTACTTTCCCTTCCTTATTATGTGATGTATGTGAAAAACATGTTTCCTATGTTTTAAAATTAATTATTTTAATTGCCTTTATTTCCATTCGATGTCGTAATTAGTGTGTTGAGTAGTTTCAGATCTTCTAAGGCAGGAATGACTCAAAGGATGGAAAGGAAGCACAAAACGGAGTTTTTGGAGAAACTGGCATCCACGCGATTGCATGGGCGACGCGCCCGCATGCCAAGCGCGAAGAAGCAGCGATGCAGCCGCATGACTGACGTGACCGCGCGCCTTAAGCAAAACACATATGACGCGGTCGCATGACTGACGCAACCGCGTGACAAGGAAAACTCCGAATGACGTGAGGTTATGAAGTGAGGGAATGCATCTGTTCAGGAGAGTCTCCACTTTAGTTAGTTTTCATGATTTAGATTTAGTTGAGAGAGAGGTTCTCTCCTCTCTCTTCTCTCTTTAGGATTAGGATTTAGAATTAGGATTTTATTCGCTTTCAGGATTATCTCTTTATCAGGTTCAATATTCCTTTTTATTTACTTTTGCAATTTAATCTATGAATTCTTCCATGTTACAGATTACTCTTTTGAATTAATGTTATTTGAGGTATTTCATTTTATTGTTGCTTTTCTTTTATTTACATTATTGTTATTCCCATCTGAAGGCATTTTTATTCCAGTAGATTTACTTTTCTCCCTTTTGGTCTTGGTTAAGAAATCAGTAACTCAGGAGTTATCAAACTCAAACATGATTGATAATTGTAATCTTTGATCTCCATAACCAATAATAAGAACATACTTCCCTGCAGTTCCTTGAGAAGACGACCCGAGGTTTGAATACTTCGGTTATCAGTTTATTTAAGGGTTTGTTACTTGTGACAACCAAAACGTTTGTACGAAGGAATTTCTGTTGGTTTAGAGACTATACTACAACGCGACTATTTTTATAAAATTCTTTACCACCATAAAATCCCAACGTCAAAATGGCGCCGTTGCCGGAGAACTGCAATCGTGTGCCTTATTATTGGTTATTGTAAATATTTTTCTTTTACTTGTTTATTTGTCTTTATTTTTCCCCTCTTTATTTCTTTTTAGCTACTATGAATTCTCACCTCTTCCGCTTTGAGTTTGGTTCTAATGTTATTGAAAGGAATGGAAGTTATAACAGAAACATGCATCAAGGTCAGAGTAACCAAAGATGGATGGAGCTAAGAGGATCTGATCAACCCTTTAGGCAACAACACCCTCCAAGATATCATGGACAAAGACCATTCTACAATGCATACCAAGCAAATAGACATGGTGGACAACCTTGTAATTACCAACAAGCCCCACCCTGTGCTTATAGGCCATCCTCTCAACGTAACTTCAAACCACCACACTCACAAGCTCCTTTTCACCATTCACCACCGTATGATCCTCATTTACCCCAGTTCCAATCCAATCACTCCCAAACACCACCACTTCCCCTGTGCCATATCCAAATCTATCACCCCATGAACCAGAGGTTTGCCTCAAGGAAACAGTAAATCGACTTCAAACAACCCTTCATCAACTGGAGCAAGCAGAAAGTCAATTATCTTCTAGACGTTCGAACATTCAATGACCTCCTACAGCCCCATGTGGACAATCTAACGAAGAGCGTAGTATGAAGGAGATACTAGAAACTCCAGTGGACAAGACAGAGCATAGCTTCGTACTGGAACAAGTAGAGGAAGCTGTTATTATTGAAGAAGAAGAGTTGGTTGAAGACTTAGGAGACGCTGAACCTCCATGGGAATCCAAAGTTGTGGAGCATTCTGTCAAGGATGTTACAATTGATGCTAAGGAGGATTGTGCGCAATCCCCAGAGCAAGTCTTTCATGAAGAACTAGACAGAATAGCACAAGAAGCAAATTTCCTTGACGATGATAGTCACAAGTCAAGTGACTTAAGTGATGAGGAAGACATAGATGGCTTTGATCAGGACATGGATACATTTGAAGAATCTTGCAAGGAAGTGGAAAATTTTACAGAAGAGCACAAGGGAGTAGAACTCACAGAACCACTGGAACCACCTATCCCAAGGCCATTACCACCCAATACAAGTTTTAAGTGGGTACAATCCTTAACCTTTAACTGTATCTTTCAACTTGAATATGGTTTGCTTCAAACAGATGGCCAGCTTAGAGCTCTCTACGGCTTTAAGAGTAAAAGGGAAATGGCTCGTACTCAGAGCTGGTGCACAAGGTTTAATAAGATTCAACGCTTCAACTCGAAGTGCACAGATTGGCACCATGATCAATCGGATGGATCTCGGAAAACGTTTGGTTATCCTGGTGAGAATCTAATTTCTAAACCGCCCAGATGGAAAAGTATAGATCAAGACGAAGGCGGATTTAAAAGCAAAGCTTGGGATCTTGGAATCTATGCTGACATTCGTCACCCCGGGAGCCTGAGAATCTATTTGAAGCTGCTCAGAAGCTTTACATGCCTAGTTTGGGACCCCAGAGGCTATTGGCATTCCAAGCATTGGTGGAGATTTATGGATGAATTTAAGCATAAGCCGCCATAACAGGAAGCTCATCCAATGTCCAACTTAAGGACTTTAACTAAAAGTGCTAGGTGGGAGACAACCCACCATGGTATGATCGTCCCTTTTTCAATTTTTATTTAGTTTTATTTGTTTTCAAGTTTTATTTTATTGAACCTGGAGTTTTGCATCTCATTCATATTAATCATTGGATTCTACATACTGCATAATTGCATACCTGCATAAAAAAAAAAGGTGCGCGACGCGACCACATCACTCATGCGATCGCGTCAAGTTACGAAAAACACTTCCCACGCGACCGCATAATTCACGCGGCCGCGTGACCTTGAGATCGGCGTAAAGATCCAACGTCCAGAAAGTTAGGCTGGAATCGTGCGGCCATTGTGCGTTTAGCACAAAATACCCACGCGATTGCGTCACTCATGCGATCGCGTCACTTGCACAACCTCAATCCGACGCAACAGCATGAGCGACGCGATCGCGTCGCATAGGATTGCACAACACCCCAAAAAGAGACAGAGAGTTGCGCTGAAGCGACGCTGGATTCGTGCGTTTAGCACAATTTCCAGTGACGCGATCACATGCCCCAGGCGATCGCGTCATTCACTCTTTTCCCATTCCATGCGATCACGTGCCCCACGCGATCGCGTCAACCACCATTTCAGCCCAACCACGCAACCGCGTGCCCCACGCGATCGCGTGGATTCAAATTTATAACCCCCCGAGTCACGTGAACCCTATCAGTCGCGCCCCCTCCCCAAACCCCTCTCCTCCCTCTCTTCTTCTCCAATCAC
Organism: Arachis ipaensis; assembly: GCF_000816755.2. Taxonomy (NCBI): domain Eukaryota; kingdom Viridiplantae; phylum Streptophyta; class Magnoliopsida; order Fabales; family Fabaceae; genus Arachis; species Arachis ipaensis. Next base: position 72,258,325 of record NC_029785.2, on the reverse strand, counting down.
ACCACCACCACCACGCCACCGCCAGACGCCGCCCCCTTCCTTCCCCTTATTACCCCTACCCCCATTACCCCTACCTTTCCCTCCCTTCCTCCGAACAGCAGCCACCACCGCCGCGCCACCCTCCTCCGCCGCGCCGGATGCCACCGCCGTCATCCCCAGCCACCTCTATGCCCTACTCTCTTTTTTACGCCTACCAGGTTCCAACAAAGGCGACCCTTCTATCCTTCGTAGTTAATTCATATTTTTCTGTTTATGCTCGTCATTAGGCTAGTTAGATATGCATGTTGTAGTGGATTTTAGATTGTTAGGTAGCCTAGGATGTGGTTAGTGGATTTAGGTCTGTTTAATTGCACTGTTCGTGTTTCTTGTTTCATTATTTTCAGAATTCTGCTATTGCTGTGATGTTAGTTTTGTTCATATGCTGTAATTTCTTGTTTCATGCTGCTCTTTACTCTGATTTTTCATGTTCTTATTCCTTATATGTAATTGCAGCTATATTTCTGATTCATATGAACTATTCTGTTGTTGTTTATTTTCCGGGACAATCCAATTTTATCCGGAATGCTACCCAAATTTCTGTAAAATGTTTCCATTCATGTCTTGATTTTGGCATTTTCAACTCTGCTTTCCTTAGATTTAACCAAAACAATTCATGAATGCAAGGGCAAGCTTTCTTTTTCTTTTTGATTTCCTGGTTCATAATTTGTATTTTTGATGTTTGATTCCAATTTTTGCTATTTCTATATCTATTTGAATCATCATCAACCTATTTTCCTTATTTGGATATAAGTTACTTATAGCTTCTAACTGTGAATACTTGTTACTTGGAATATTTTCATTATGCCACTTACTTTAACCCACTTTTTACTAACTCACTAATGTTAACTTCCTAAACTCTTTTTCAATTCTAACCAACCTAACCTTTCAAAACTTCTCTTCTGATTCTCTTTCACTTTCTTTTAACATTCTAACCATGGCATGATGTCAATTTTTCTATTTAGCATGATTTCTAATACATTTTGGATTGTTAATTTTACTTCTCGAACTTTTAACTCCTATTCAATCCTTAATGCACATTTACTTAGCTCATATTCATTACTCTCCTGCTCCTTTGCCACTATGTGCTTCTTTTGTTAATTGCCTCCTTGTTTTCCTGTTTTTATTATATCCTTGAATTCTGTTATTCAGGATGTCGGACTCTCACAGAAAAGGGAAAGGAAAGGCAACAACTGGCAAACGGAAAAGAGGAGAATCCTCTATGTCTATCATAGATCTCATGCATGATGCCTCCTTGCGGGAGAAAAATTTTACCCCGTAGGAGAAGGCCGACCAGCTAATCCCTGCTACTGATCCAGTAAAATTTGCAAACTGATACTGTGAGCTGAGGTATCCGGTGTTTGCAGCCTCCAGGAACCTATACCTGGAGAGAACTTTGAAGATCCCAAAAGAACTCCAGCAATACACCTCTGACCAGATCAAACAAAGAGGCTGGTTCTTCCTGGAGAGAAACCTGACTGAGGTCAATGCATCTTGGGTTAGGGAATTCTACTGCAATTACTTCAAAACCTCCCTAGATGCAGTGAACCTTAGAGGAAAGCAGATTCTGGTCACTGAAGAGGCCATTGAAGATGTTCTGAAGCTTCTTCCTAAAACTGATCAGCTGGATGGTTATCAGAAAGCTGAGGAAGATATGCGCTTCATGCGATTTGATTGGGATGCAGTAAAGGCCAGGATAGCCATTGACCCGACCGTTCCTTGGATTATGGGTCAGAACACTACCATGCCAAAGGGAATCAAGCGGATTTACTTGAATGATGAGGCTCGGCTATGGCATCAGATACTTAGCAACTTCATTATGCCGAGTACTCACGAGACTGAGATACCAGCCGCTTTGATCACCCTCCTTTGGTGTGTGATGGAGGGTAAGGACCTGTACCTGCCATGCTTTATCCGGTACTATATGGCCAGGGTCCACGTCCGATGCACTCTTCCCTTTCCTTATCTGGTTACACAGCTAGGCTGTCGAGCTGACGTGCCTTGGGAGGATGCTGATGAGAAGCCCCTGCTGCAGAATGTAAGAAGATTATCCCTCACAGCAGGAACTTTCTGGCTTTGGGCTACAGACCTCTATTCCTCACTGCTACTGCTAACACAGCCACACCATCTGCCGGCCCCTCTTCTTCCACAGCTACCCCTGCGACCACCACTGCACCTCTACCTGCCCCAGAGCCCATCTATCATCTAGTGCACCGCCTATTTCGACGGCTTGACCAGATGGAGCATCGAAACAAGCGACGCTATGAGCACCTGAAGCTGATGATATGATCTAGCGACATCCCCTCCGAGCCTGACACACTATCCAATGCATCTGAGGAGGAGGCGGATGATCACGAGGCAGAGACCCATCCCCAGAGCGAGGCTGCACAGGCAGGCACCCAGCAGGCAGCATCACATCAGGAGGCTCCGCCTTAGATTCAGGCTGTAGACCCCGAGATCCCTATTCAGTCAGCACTTCCTCTGCATCAGGCTGATACTCCGACTGCCACCACAGAGACCCCAGCTACCCACCCTTCCAGTGATGACACACCCCTTCACAACCTGCTTGAGTGAGCATCGGGGACGATGCTTCATTTTAAGTGTGGGGAGGTCGCCATCTCTGGCGTTTTTTTTTTTGGTGAACCACTACATACTCTTTTTATTTATTTTGCTACTTTTCTGTATTTTTCTCTTTATTTTTATTTTTATTTTCTCAGTATTTATATATATTACTATTTTTATGTATTTATTCTATGTTGCACTTTAGTTCATATTCTAGCCATTTAGTTTTAGTTGCAATTCTAACTTATTGGTTATAGAAATTGTGGATTAATTAGTATAGTTTACCCTTTTTAGCATAAGATAGCTTAGTTTCAATTATAGAATAGAAATACATACCAAGAGAGTGATTGAGGCCATTATTTGATTTTAGCTCACTTATCCCAAAATAACCTACCTTTCACATCACCCTTGTTAGCCCCCTTGAGCCTTTAAATCCCTTTTTTCTATAAACCACATTACTAGCCTTAAGCAGAAAAACAAAATAAAAATCCCAAATTGAATCCTTGGTTAGTTTAAGATAGAAATTGTGTATGATTTACATATGGGATACCTATTGGGAACATGGATAATAAAAACAAAAAGGTAGAAAAGTTGAAAAGAATAAAATAATTCAAATAAAAATTTTGGGACGCATGCTCATGTGAAATCAAAATAATTGAATTACCATGTGCATTAAAAAAAAAGTGTTGTGAATAAAGGGGACACAAAAGAATTCCCCAAACGTGAAATAAAGTAATGCACATGGGATAAAAATAATAAACATTGAAACATGATCATGTAACATCAAAAGTGGAAAAATATGGGAAAATAGGTGAAGAAGCTTTGCTTTACAAAGTATGTATGTTAGGTGAGATCTTAGACTAATTAAGGATTCACTTATTAGCACACTTAGCCTTATACATATACCCTTACCTTTACCTTGGCCCCATTACAACCTTAACTAAAGACCTCATGATTTTTGGTATGTCTATACTCTATAATTGTTGATTGGTTAGATAAAGAACAAAGTTATAGAAAGTAAGAATAAAAAGAAGAATAGAGTGATTAACCCAATAAACACTGAGTGACTAGAGAGTAAACGCAAAATCTAGTGAGGGTTCAATAGCTCATTAACATATATCTCTGCTAAATTATTAATCGTCTTGCAAGTTTATAAAACATTTTTCTCTCCCATCTCAATTGTAAAGGCACTTTATCACTATCTAAGGTTTGGCTATATATATATATATATATAT
>NC_029785.2:72252557-72253710 GCF_000816755.2 Arachis ipaensis | reverse complement strand
TGATGCATGATGCATTTAGGTAGTTGCATTTAGATTAGATTGCATTACATGACATTCCACCACTTCAACCTAACATTACTCTTGGACTTAGCATGAGGACATGCTATTGTTTAAGTGTGGGGAGGTTGATAAACCCATATTTTATGATATATTTTGTGCTTAGTTTGAGTGATTTATTCAATCCTTCACCCACTTATTCATATTAATTGCATGGTTTTACTTTCCCTTCCTTATTATGTGATGTATGTGAAAAACATGTTTCCTATGCTTTAAAATTAATTATTTTAATTGCCTTTATTTCCATTCGATGTCGTGATTAGTGTGTTGAGTAGTTTCAGATCTTCTAAGGCAGGAATGACTCAAAGGATGGAAAGGAAACATACAAAAATAGAAAGAAAGCACAAAACAGAGTTTTTGGAGAAACTGGCATCCACGCGATCGCATGCGCGACGCGGCCGCATGCCAAGCGCGAAGAAGCAACGACGCAGCCGCATGACTGACGCGACCGCGCGCCTTAAGCAAAACACATATGACGCGGTCGCATGACTGACGCGACCGCGTGACAAGGAAAACACCGAATGACGCGACCGCGTGACCCACACGGACGCGTGACAGAGGCCACGCACCAGAAATTGCAAAAAAACGCTCATAGCAAATTCTGAAGCCCTTTTTGGCCCAAATCTAAGTCCATAAGGCATAGACCAGAGGTTATGAAGTGAGGGAATGCATCTGTTCAGGAGAGTCTCCACTTTAGTTAGTTTTCATGATTTAGATTTAGTTGAGAGAGAGGTTCTCTCCTCTCTCTTCTCTCTTTAGGATTAGGATTTAGAATTAGGATTTTATTCGCTTTCAGGATTATCTCTTTATCAGGCTCAATATTCCTTTTTATTTACTTTTGCAATTTAATCTATGAATTCTTCCATGTTACAGATTACTCTTTTGAATTAATGTTATTTGAGGTATTTCAGTTTATTATTGCTTTTCTTTTATTTACATTATTGTTATTCCCATTTGAAGGCATTTTTATTCCAGTAGATTTACTTTTCTCCCTTTTGGTCTTGGTTAAGAAATCAGTAACTCAGGAGTTATCAAACTCAAACATGAATGATAGTTGTTATCTTTGTTAATTAAACTGAACTTCAATAATCCCAAT
>NC_029785.2:72226297-72252516 GCF_000816755.2 Arachis ipaensis | reverse complement strand
ATTTACAATCTCCATAACCAATAATAAGAACATACTTCCCTGCAGTTCCTTGAGAAGACGACCCGAGGTTTGAATACTTCGGTTATCAGTTTATTTAAGGGTTTGTTACTTGTGACAACCAAAACGTTTGTACGAAGGAATTTCTGTTGGTTTAGAGACTATACTACAACGCAACTGTTTTTATAAAATTCTTTACCACCATAAAATCCCAACGTCAAAATGGCGCCGTTGCCGGAGAACTGCAATCGTGTGCCTTATTATTGGTTATTGTAAATATTTTTCTTTTACTTATTTATTTGTCTTTATTTTCCCCTTTTATTTCCATTAGCTACTATGAATTATTGACTTCAAACATCCCTTCATCAACTGGAGCAAGCAGTAAGTCAATTATCTTCTAGACGTTCGAACATTCAAGGACCTCCCACAGCCCCATGTGGACAATCTAACGAAGAGCGTAATATGAAGGAGATACTAGAAACTCCAGTGGACAAGACAGAGCATAGCTTCGTACTGGAACAAGTAGAGGAAGCTGTTATTATTGAAGAAGAAGAGTTGGTTGAAGACTTAGGAGACGCTGAACCTCCATGGGAATCAAAACTTGTGGAGCATTCTGTCAAGGATGTTACAATTGATGCTGAGGAGGATTGTGCGCAATCCCCAGAGCAAGTCTTTCATGAAGAACTAGACAGAATAGCCCAAGAAGCAAATTTCCTTGACGATGATAGTCACAAGTCAAATTCTCCTAGTAATGAACTCGCATCCGCAAGTGAATTCTCTGAGATCAAAGAATCTTTCCCAAGTGAATACGACGATGATACGGAGGTAGATTTCTCTCAACCTCCAGTCTATGACTTAAGTGATGAGGAAGACATAGATGACTTTGATCAGGACATGGATACATTTGAAGAATCTTGCAAGGAAGTGGAGAATTTCACAGAAGAGCACAAGGGAGTAGAACTCACAGAACCACTGGAACCGCCTATCCCAAGGCCATTACCACCCAATACAAGTTTTAAGTGGGTACAATCCTTAACCTTTAACTGTATCTTTCCACTTGAATATGGTTTGCTTCAAACAGATGGCCAGCTTAGAGCTCTCTGCAGCTTTAAGAGTAAAAGGGAAATGGCTCGTACTCAGAGCTGGTGCACAAATTTTAATAAGGTTCCACGCTTTAACTCGAAGTGCACAAATTGGCACCATGATTAATCGGATGGACCTCGAAAAATGTTTGGTTATCCTGGTGAGAATCTAATTTCTAAACTGCCCAGATGGAAAAGTATAGATCAAGATGAAGGCGGATTTAAAAGCAAAGCTTGGGATCCTGGAATCTATGCTGACATTCGTCACCCCGGGGGCCTGAGAATCTATTTGAAGCTGCTCAGAAGCTTTACATGCCTAGTTTGGGACCCCGGAGGCTATTGGCATTCCAAGCATTGGTGGAGATTTATGGATGAATTTAAGCATAAGCCGCCATAACAGGAAGCTCATCCAATGTCCAACTTAAGGACTTTAACTAAAAGTGCTAGGTGGGAGACAACCCACCATGGTATGATCGTCCCTTTTTTAATTTTTATTTAGTTTTATTTGTTTTCAAGTTTTATTTTATTGAACCTGGAGTTTTGCATCTCATTCATATTAATCATTGCATTCTACATACTGCATAATTGCATACCTGCATAAAAAAAAAGGGGTGCGCGACGCGACCGCATCACTCATGCGATCGCGTGACCTTGAGATCGGCGTAAAGATTCAACGTCCAGAAAGTTAGGCTGGAATCGTGCGGCCATTATGCGTTTAGCATAAAATGCCCACGCGATCGCGTCACTTGTACAACCTCAATCCCACGCGACAGCGTGAGCGACGCGATTGCGTTGCATAGGATTGCACAACACCCCAAAAAGAGACAGAGAGTTGAGCTGAAACGACGCTGGATTCGTGCGTTTAGCACAATTTCCAGCGACGCGATCGCATGCTCCAGGCGATCACGTCATTCACTCTTTTCCCATTCCATGCCCATTACCCCTAACTTTCCCTCCCTTCCTCCGAACAGCAGCCACCGCCGCCGCGCCACCCTCCTCCGCCGCGCCGGATGCCACCGCCATCATCCCCAGCCACCTCTCTGCCCCACTCTCTTTCTTACGCCTACCAGGTTCCGACAAATGCAACCCATCATCACCCTGTTTTCCTTATTTGGATATAAGTTACTTATAGCTTCTAACTGTGAATACTTGTTACTTGGAATATTTTCATTATGCCACTTACTTTAACCCCCTTTTTACTAACTCACTAATGTTAACTTCCTAAACTCTTTTTCAATTCTAACTAACCTAACCTTTCAAAACTTCTCTTCTGATTTTCTTTCACTTTCTTTTAACATTCTAACCATGGCATGATGTCAATTTTTCTATTTAACATGATTTCTAATACATTTTGGATTGTTAATTTTACTTCTCGAACTTTTAACTCCTATTCAATCCTTAATGCAGATTTACTTAGCTCATATTTATTACTCTCCTGCTCCTTTGCCACTATGTGCTTCTTTTGTTAATTGCCTCCTTGTTTTCCTATTTTTATTATATCCTTGAATTCTGTTTTTCAGGATGTCGGACTCCCACAGAAAAGGAAAAAGAAAGGCAACAACTGGCAAACGGAAAAGAGGAGAATCCTCTATGTCTATCATAGATCTCATGCATGATGCCTCCTTGCGGGGGAAAAATTTTACCCCGCAGGAGAAGGCCGACCAGCTAATCCCAGCTACTGATCCAGTAAAATTTGCAAATCGATACTGTGAGCTGAGGTATCCGGTGTTTGCAGCCTCCAGGAACCTATACCTGGAGAGAACTTTGAACTAGGCCATCGAGCTGACGTGCCTTGGGAGGATGCTGATGAGAAGCCACCTGCTGCAGAATGCAAGAAGATTATCCCACACAGCAGGAACTTTCTGGCTTTGGGCTACAGACCTCCATTCCTCACTGCTACTGCTGACACAGCCACACCATCTGCCGGCCCCTCTTCTTCCACAGCTACCCCTGCCACCACCACTGCACCTCCACGTCCCCTAGAGCCCATCTATCATCTAGTGCACCGCCTGTTTCGACGGCTTGCCTAGATGGAGCGTCGCAACAAGCGACGCTATGAGCAACTGAAGCTGATGATACGAACTAGCGACATCCCCTCCGAGCCTGACACACTATCCAAGGCATCTGAGGAGGAGGCGGATGATCACAAGGTAGAGACCCATCCCCAGAGCGAGGCTGCGCAGGCAGGCACCCAGCAGGCAGCATCACATCAGAAGGCTCTGCCTCAGATTCAGGCTGTAGACCTCGAGATCCCTATTTAGTCAACACCTCCTCTGCAGCAGGCTGATACTCCGACCGCTACCACATAGACCCCAGCTACCCACCTTTCTAGTGATGACACCCCTTCACACCCTGCTTGAGCCCCGATGCTTCATTTTAAGTGTGGGGAGGTCGCCATCTTTCGCGTTTTTTTTTGGTGAACCACTACATACTCTTTTTATTTATTTTGCTACTTTTCTGTATTTTTCTCTTTATTTTTATTTTTATTTTCTCAGTACTTATATATATTACTATTTTTATGTATATATTCTATGTTGCACTTTAGTTCATATTCTAGCCATTTAGTTTTAGTTGCAATTCTAACTTATTAGTTATAGAAATTGTGGATTAATTAGTATAGTTTACCTTTTTTAGCATAAGATAGCTTAGTTTAAATTGAAAATATAAAAAAGGAAGTAAACTAGGGACTTGAACATAATAGAAACAATCCACACACCTTGTATATATAGCATTACATGTTAGTTAGTTAACAAAATTTCATCAAGAAGAAACACTAGAACTTTAAAGCCACCTTAAGTTTTACATTGAGAATAATGGGAATTTTTAACTAAACCTGCATGACATACATAAGTGATAAATGATTTTTGAGCTAGAGAACACACAGCCTGTGATTTTTGAGCTTAATTTTATGGTCACATTCAAACCATAATATTTTATTCCTGTGTGTTCCACCCTTTCTTTTTATTCTGATGTTCTTTACTTTGTTTTAATCTATATGTCCAATTATAGAATAGAAATACATACCAAGAGAGTGATTGAGGCCATTATTTGATTTTAGCTCACTTATCCCAAAATAACCTACCTTTCACATCACCCTTGTTAGCCCCCTTGAGCCTTTAAATCCCTTTTTTCTATAAACCACATTACTAGCCTTAAGCAGAAAAAAAAATCCCAAATTGAATCCTTGGTTAGTTTAAGATAGAAATTGTGTATGATTTACATATGGGATACCTATTGGGAACATGGATGATAAAAACAAAAAGGTAGAAAAGTTGAAAAGAATAAAATAATTCAAATAAAAATTTTGGGACGCATGCTCATGTGAAATCAAAATAATTGAATTACCATGTGCATTAAAAAAAAGTGTTGTGAATAAAGGGGACACAAAAGAATTTCCCAAACTTGAAATAAAGCAATGCACATGGGATAAAAATAATAAATATTGAAACATGAGCATGTAACATCAAAAGTGGGAAAATATGGAAAAATAGGTGAAGAAGCTTTGCTTTACAAAGTATGTATGTTAGATGAGATATTAGCCTAATTAAGGATTCACTTATTAGCTCACTTAGCCTTATACATATACCCTTACCTTTACCTTGGCCCCATTACAACCTTAACTAAAGACCTCATGATTTTTGGTATGTCTATACTCTATAATTGTTGATTGGTTAGATAAAGAACAAAGTTATAGAAAGTAAGAATAAAAAGAAGAATAGAGTGATTAACCCAATAAACACTGAGTGACTAGAGAGTAAACACAAAATCCAGTGATGGTTCAATAGCTCATTAACATATATCTCTGCTAAATTATTAATCGTTTTGCAAGTTTATAAAATGTTTTTCTCTCCCATCTCAATTGTAAAGGCACTTTATCACTATCTAAGGTTTGAACTTTTGAAGCCCTTTTTGGCCCAAATCCAAGTCCAGAAGGCATAGACCAGAGGTTATGAAGTGAGGGAATGCATCTGTTCAGGAGAGTCTCCACTTAGTTAATTTTCATGATTTAGATTTAGTTGAGAGAGAGGTTCTCTCCTCTCTCTTCTCTCTTTAGGATTAGGATTTAGAATTAGGATTTTATTCGCTTTCAGGATTATCTCTTTATCAGGTTCAATATTTCTTTTTATTTACTTTTGTAATTTAATCTATGAATTCTTCCATGTTGCAGATTACTCTTTTGAATTAATGTTATTTGAGGTATTTCAGTTTATTATTGCTTTTCTTTTATTTACATTATTGTTATTCCCATCTGAAGGCATTTTTATTCCAGTAGATTTACTTTTCTCCCTTTTGGTCTTGGTTAAGAAATCAGTAACTCAGGAGTTATCAAACTCAAACATGATTGATAATTGTTATCTTTGTTAATTAAATTGAACTTCAATAATCCCAATCTTTTCTTAGGAAATAAATAGGATCCGAAGATCAAACCAATTAATCCCTTGACCTTCCTTTATCTTAGTAAAGGTTAACAAAGTGGAATTAAGATTCAATTCTCATCATCATTGATAAGGATAACTAGGATAGGACCTCCAATTTCTCATACCTTGCCAAAAGTTTATTTACAGTCATTTATTTATTTTACTTGCCATTTAAATTACTTGTTCTTCATTTACTTTAATTGCTAATTAAACTATTCACTCCTCATTCTCAAAACCCCAAATTTACAATCTCCATAACCAATAATAAGAACATACTTCCCTGCAGTTCCTTGAGAAGACGACCCGAGTTTTGAATACTTCGGTTATCAATTTATTTAGGGGTTTGTTACTTGTGACAACCAAAACGTTTGTACGAAGGGATTTCTGTTGGTTTAGAGACTATATCTACAACGCGACTGTTTTTATAAAATTCTTTACCACCATAAAGTCCCAACGTCAATAATCATCTCAGCTCGTTCTCAAGGCCAAACAATACTTCTACTTATCCCTTTTTCTTTTCGTTCTTTCTTTCGTTTCTTTTATTCCTACTCTCTACTTTCCTGTGGCAGAGGTTCTTTAGATTATTTTAATCTTTTCTCTCTGCTCTTCTGTGGCAGAGGTTTCTTTAATATTTTTCTTTTCTTTTCTTTTCTTTCCTATTATTCCATAATATAAATTATTTTCGCATTATTCCCTCGCCTCTCCCTAAGTGTCTTGGAAAAGAATTATAACGTTCTTTAATTAAGTCTGCGTTCTCTAAAGCTTTTAGGATTACTTTGCTTGCTTGCTTACTCAATAATATTACACATTATAGTATTCTTACAAAATAATATCTTTGATAAATACAAATTATAATAATAATTTATTTTAATATAATTGAATAATTTTAAAGAAGTATTTAAAATAATATTTATAATCTTCTTTTAAAACTTAGTTTATAAAATCTTATTTTTAAAATTTTTATTAATTACTTCCTAAATCATGAATTTTTTAATATTCTATTTTAATCTCAATATTTTATAAAATTATATTTGAACCCTCACTTATTTTCATATTTATAAAAATGACCTGAACTTTTATAAAATATCCATTTTATCCCTGAACTTTACTTATTACCTAAAATACGCGAAAGCTTATACAATTATAAGTTATACCTCGATTTTTATATACAAATACAATATTACCCTTTAAAAATAAAATTTAGTTACTAATCTTTCTTTAATACCAAAATTGAAACCCATAATTCTTTCCTTTCAAAATATTACTTGTATTTTAATCTATTTTCGAGTTTTTCGGTTACCGATTTTTCACAGCTTTTTGTTTAATCTCTCGGCCATCAAACCTTATCACTTTTAATCAATAATTTTCATTCACAACAGCACTAAAATCATCAAAATAACCCCATTTGGGCTTTTCTGCATGGCCGAACCGCAATTCACAAACAATGACAATAACTTCACAGAATTTCAACGTAAACTTAATCAAACTCAAACAGTAATTAATCAAATCAACATTCACTTATCAAATTCATATTTAATTATTATAAAGTTACCAAACCCTACCTTTGTACGAATTTAAAATCAACGAAAACTCTAGAAAAGCTTTTTGATTGAGCTGCTGAAGAAGAAAACGTCAGAAATCGCCTGTATCTCCTAAAACTCCAATTGGCCAAACTAGAGAAGAAATTGAGCTACGTCACTGTCAACTTCTACCGGACAAAAGTAACAGCAACGTGTAGAAGATGATGATACGGACACTTTTATCGGAGTAGATTTTTTTATTGGAGTTACAGATTAAAAGAAACCAAAAAAAAAATTAAAATGAACTCACGGTTTTCACATGAACTTCGGCCACTCTCTCTGCTTGTTTGGATACATGCAAGTTCAGTTATTGCATAATGAATATGCTTAATGGATAATTGGATATGATGATGATTTGGGTAAAAAAAAGGGGTGANNNGTTCTATTTTTAATATCAATATTTTATAAAATTATATTTTAACTCTTACTTATTTTTATATTTATAAATAGAACCTAAATTTTTATAAAATATCCATTTTATCCCTGAACTTTACTTATTACCTAAAATACGCGAAAGCTTATACAATTATAAGTTATACCTCGATTTTTATATACAAATACAATATTACCCTTTAAAAATAAAATTTAGTTACTAATCTTTCTTTAATACCAAAATTGAAACCCATAATTCTTTCCTTTCAAAATATTACTTGTATTTTAATCTATTTTTGAGTTTTTCGGTTACCGATTTTTCACAGCTTTTTGTTTAATCTCTCGGCCATCAAACCTTATCACTTTTAATCAATAATTTTCATTCACAACAGCACTAAAATCATCAAAATAACCCCATTTGGACTTTTCTGCATGGCCGAACCGCAATTCATAAACAATGACAATAACTTCACAGAATTTCAACGTAAACCTAATCAAACTCAAACAGTAATCAATCAAATCAACATTCACTTATCAAATTCATATTTAATTATTATAAAGTTACCAAACCCTATCTTTGTACGAATTTAAAATCAACGAAAACTCTGGAAAAGCTTTTTGATTGAGCTGCTGAAGAAGAAAACGTCAGAAATCGCCTGTGTCTCCTAAAACTCCAATTGGCCAAACTAGAGAAGAAATTGAGCTACGTCACTGTCAACTTCTACCGGACAAAAGTAACAGCAACGTGTAGAAGATGAGGATACGGACACTTTTATCGGAGTAGATTTTTTTATTGGAGTTACAGATTAAAAGAAACCAAAATCGTCATAATAAAACTAATCGCTTTAAAATATTATTTTAAAAAAACTCGCATTAGTGCAAAAATTAGAGTTGTTACAGAAGTTGTCGTAATATCTGCTCTATCAGAGTAGCGCAGGCAAAAGCATGACCTTCTGATAGTAAGGATATTACATTATAGTATCAAAAAAGTCTTTCCTGTAGAATCTGAGAAATTGACTGACTATGCTTCAATTGCATACTCTGAGCGTCTACCATGTAGTAGGTCTTGTCCTGATGACAAGAGTTAGAGCTTTAGGCACATGACTGTCTACTAATTAACTCTGTTAGTCTACCATGCACATTTTTTTTGTATTCGATTTGGCCAACCTAATGCTTCGTGTTTATGTATTTGGGAACACTAATGGGTTATCATAGACGATATAGGAGTATAGGTAACGCGACTCACAGGTGTTGGGAACGTTAGAAGTTTCTCTTTGAGGATAGCTCAATTTCGAATCTTAATCTTTGCTTTATCCTTGTAACTTGATCTATCCTTTCCAATCCTATCCCCTTATTTGCTTGATTGCCCTTATCAAGGTTTCTTGATTTGAGATTTTCAACCCTATTGTGTTTTTCCTTAAGTTACAGCATAATGATAAGATATGTAATAGTTTGTATATAATGTTAATTTTTTAGGAAAAAAATTTTTGAAAAGTAGGTAGGATGTAAAATTCAGAAAAATAATAAATAATTAATTAATAAATTAAATGAGAACAAAAAAGATTAAAAATTTAAAATTTATATTTTGGAGAAGTGAAAATAATTAGAATACGAATTAAAATTCTAATCTTAAAGATTTTGGCCCAAAATTGGGCCAACGAGCTAAAACAAGTGAACCAGACTCAAGTGGGCCCAAGCCCACAGATATAACACTTAACAAAGTCACATTTCAGTCTCCATTCCCCATCTATGAGAGTGAAGGGCCGATATGAAAGGAGAAAGAGTGGAGAAACCCTAACACTATTTGTCACCATCTTTAATCGCCCATAAATTTTGATTCGGAGCTCCGATTGATGAGCTGTTTGCGGTCACACATCGCTTTCCTCATCCTCTTCATTTTTATATAAGTGTTTCAATGAGTAAATCCAAAATCGCTATCCAATTTTTCATTCTCCACTATTTTATATTTTTGGGTAGTTAGTGTTGAAATTTTGTGATTTTGATTATTTAGGGGTACTCTAGCATGTCTTCCAAGTGGTTCCATCCCTATTGTGTATAGGTTAAGGTAAGAGAACTCTTTTCCTTTGATTGTTTCTAATTATGTATGAAACCCTAGTTTGAAATGTGAATAAATTGATTAATTAGATTGAATAAGAGTAATGGCTAGCTTGGGTTGAGTTGGTGTTGCGGAATTAGGGCTTTGCTTGTTTTTGGGAACACTTGGTGGAAGCTTGGTGCCGTTGGTTAAAGTTTGAGTTGATTGGAGGAGGAAATTCAAGAGTTAGAAACTGCCGTCAATGAGGTAGGGGTTTTCTAAAAAATCATTTTTATACAAGGATTGTTATGAATCGATATCGATATAAAAATTTTACTTTTGATGATGTGCTTGAATGATGATTTGGTGTAAATGTGTGTTGGATGATGGCCGAAATTGTATGTTTGATTAGTAAATAAATTTTATGGTTTTGATTACCTTGTGATGAGTTATAGATTGGGTTGAATGATGTTGATGTTAGAGTTTGGGCCTAAGACCGAGATGAGGTGAGTTATTCTCTACATGGTAAGTCATGAAAAGTGATGGATTGCCACGATTGAACTTGAAATGATTGGTATATGTGGTTGTGTTTTGGAATAAATTGTGAATATGGTGAAGCTTGTTGGGTATTTAAATATGAGTAGTGATACATATATATATTGGGTGTTTTGATATGATTGATGATTGAAGTTGGAGTTTCTATAATGACTGAGAATCAAGAGGTGTGAATTAATATGTTTATGAATGATTAAGAATGAGATTTAGTGGTGATTAATGTTGTGGTTGAAATTAGATTGTTGGCATGAATTGGGCATGTGAGTATATATAAATTGCTGTTTGAAAGGATATAAGAAATGAGGCATGAAAAGGTGTTGTGATTGAGATAAGAATTTATGTTGTTTACAAAGAAGGTATTTGAAAAAGGGGCAATATTGCTTGTTGCGAAAATTTTGGATAAAGAGTGATTTTGACTAACTTCGGCGCACCATAACTTGGCGCTCAGAGTTTGGATTTGGGTGTAATTTGTCTTAAATTATAGATGAGGATGAGAGATTTAAAATGGTTTAAAAATGAAGAAAATTTGAATTTTGTAGAGAAAGTTATGAGAGTTAGAAATTTTGTACAAAAATAAAAAATTTAAGAAGTTGCAGAAAACTAGAATTTCTAGTATGCATGCCCACGCACCATATGGTGTGCATGCATGGAACATAGGCAATGGAAGCTGATGAGCGGATAATTTATACGCTTTTTGGCATTGTTTTTACATAGTTTTCAGTATGATTTAGTTAGTTTTTAATATATTTTTATTAGTTTTTAAATAAAAATCACATTTATGGACTTTTCTATGAGTTTGTGTGTTTTTCTATGATTTCAGGTAATTTCTGGCTAAAATTGAGGGACTTGAGCAAAAATCAGATTCAGAGGCTGAAGAAGGACTGCAGATGCTGTTGGATTCTGACCTCCCTACACTCAAAGTGGATTTTCTGGAGCTACAAAAGCCCAAATGGAGCGCTTTCAATTGCGTTGGAAAGTAGACATCCAGAAATTTCCAGCAATATATAATAGTCCATACTTTGCCCGAGTTTAGATGACGCAAATTGGCGTTCAACGCCAGCCTTCTGCCCTATTCTGGAGTTAAACGCCAGAAACAGGTTACAAACTGGCGTTTAATTCCAAGAAAGACCTCTACACATGAAAACTTCAATGCTCAGCCCAAGCACACACCAAGTGGGCCCGAGAGTAGATTTCTGCATTATTTACTCATTTCTGTAACCCTAGTAACTAGTTTAGTATAAATAGAACTTTTTACTATCATGTTAAGAATCCGATCTTTTGATCATTTTTAGATCTCTAGACCTCCATGGGAGGCTGGCCACTCGGCCATGTCTACCCTATTTTCACTTATGTATTTTCAACGGTGGAGTTTCTATACACCATAGATTAAGGTGTGGAGCTCTGCTGTTCCTCATGAATTAATGCAAAGTACTATTATTTTTCTATTCAATTCAAGCCTATTTCTTCTCTAAGATATTCATTCGCACACAAGAACATGATGAATGTGATGATTATGTGACGCTCATCACCATTCTCACTTATGAACGCGTGCTTGACAACCACTTCCGTTCTACATGCAAACAAGCTTGAATGTGTATCTCTTAGCCTCCTGATCGTGAGATCAGAGTCTTCGTGGTATAGGCTAGAATTATTGGCGGCCATTCTTGAGATCCGGAAAGTCTAAACTTTGTCTGTGGTATTTCGAGTAGGATCTTGGAAGGGATAGCTGTGACGAGCTTCAAACTCGCGAGTGCTGGGCGTAATGACAGACGCAAAAGGATTACTAAATCCTATTCCAATATGATCGAGAACCGACAGATGATTAGCCGTGCGGTGACAGCGCATCTTGGACCATTTTCATTGAGAGGATGGGAAGTAGCCATTGACAATGGTGATGCCCTACATAAAGCTTGCCATAGAAAGGAGTATGAAGGATTGGATGAAAGCAGTAGGAAAGCAGAGATTCAGAAGGAACTAAGCATCTCTATACGCTTATCTGAAATTCTCACCAATGAATTACATAAGTATCTCTATCTTTATTTTACGTTTTATATATCTTTTAATTATTAAAACTCTATAACCATTTGAATCTGCCTGACTGAGATTTACAAGGTGACCATAGCTTGCTTCAAGCCGACAATCTCCGTGGGATCGACCCTTACTCACGTAAGGTTTATTACTTGGACGACCTAGTGCACTTGCTGGTTAGTTGTGCGAAGTTGTGACAAAGAACTAAGATTATGAATGTGCGTATTAAGTCTTTAACGCCGTTACCAAGGAATGAACGTGCGTATTAAGTCTATGTTCTTCAGAATTTTTAAGAATGAATTCTAGAGTTTCAGATGATGCTTTTATCATCACAGGAGTCAGTTGATTCCCATCAATTTGGTTGTTGTATGTAATGTCCTGCTAAAGCTTGTTCTGCCCTGTCTAATCTCTTTAGACTGAAGCTTTAGACTAACATTGCATGATTCCTGGAATCTTTATTAAAAATTTTGAGTTTCTTATTTTCTTTTTCCAAATAATTTTTCAAAAATCCAAAAAAAAAATTAACAAAATCATAAAACCAAAAATATTTTGTGTTTCTTGTTTGAGTCTAGTGTCAAATTTTAAGTTTGGTGTCAATTGCATTCTTCTTATTTTCGAAAATTCATCATATGTTCTTCATGATCTTCAAATTGTTCTTGATGAATCTCCTTGTTTGATCTTTTCATTTTCATGTTTTGTGTCTTTTCTTATTTTCCATATGCATTTTTGAATTATTAGTGTCTAAAGTTTGAAAATTTCTAAGTTTGGTGTCTTGCATGTTTTTCTTTTCTTAAAAATTTTCAAAAATAAGTCTTGATGTTCATCTTGATCTTCAAAGTGTTCTTGGTGTTCATCTTGACATTCAAAGTGTTCTTGCATGCATTAGTTGTTTTGATTCATAATTCTTATGTTTTGTTTCAATTTAGTGTTTTTCTCTCTCATCATTAAAAATTCAAAAATAAAAAATATATCTTTCCTTGTTTTACTCATAAATTTCAATTTCAAAATTCTATCTTTTCAAATCTTTTTCAAAAATCAAATTTTTTTCATTTATTTTTATATATTTTCAAAATTTTTTTAAAAATTGATTTTCAAAATATTTTTCCTATTCTTACTTCATATTTTCAAAAATCTCACTAACATTTAAATTTTAGATTCAAAAATTTCAAGTTGTTACTTGCCTATTAAGAAAGGTTCAATCTTTAAATTTTAAAATCATATCTTTTTGTTTCTTGTTAGTCAAGTAATCAACTTTAATTTTCAAAATCTTATCTTTTTAATTTTCAATCATATCTTTTTGATTGCTAATTTCAAAATCTTTTTCAAAATCAAATCTTTTTAATTTCTTCTTCAATCATATCTTTTCAATCATATCTTTTTTTAAATAAATTGTAATCATATCTTCTCAATCAAATCTTTTTCAAAATAAGTTTCAATCACATCTTTTTCAAAATCAATTTCAAAATCTTTTCTAACTTCTTTTCTAACTTCTTATCTTTTCAAAAATTGATTTTCATATCTTTTTCAAAACTACCTAACTAATTCTCTCTCTAATTTTCGAAAATCACCTTCCTCTTTTTTCAAAATTCCTTTTTGATTAACTAATTGTTTTAAATTTTAATTTAATTTCATTTTATTTTTCTTTTTTCTTAATTTTCGAATTCTAACCTTAATTTTAAATTAAAAACAAAAATATTTTTATTTTATTTTATTTAATTTTTGAATTCTTCCCTCTCTCATCTCCTTCTAATTATTTGTTTATCTACTAACACTTCTCTTCTTCTTAAAAAAATTCGAACCCTCTCCCTCTTTGTGTTCGAATTTCTCTTCTTCTATTCTTTTCTTCTTCTACTCACATAAAGGAATCTCTATACTGTGACATAGAGGATTCCTCTTCTTTTCTGTTCTCTTCTTTTTCACATGAGCAGGAGCAAGGATAAGAACATTCTTGTTGAAGCTGATCCGGAACCTGAAAGGACTCTGAAGAGGAAGCTAAGATAAGCTAAAACACAACACTCTGAAGAAGACTTTACTGAAATTTTCGAAAAAGAAGTAGAGATGGCCGAAACCAATAACAATGGTGGAAGTGCAAGGAAGATGCTTGGTGACTTTACTGCACCAAATTCCAACTTACATGGAAGAAGCATCTCAATTCCTGCCATTGGAGCAAACAATTTTGAGCTAAAGCCTCAATTAGTTTCTCTAATGCAACAGAACTGCAAGTTTCATAGACTTCCATCAGAAGATCCTTTTCAGTTCTTAACTGAATTCTTACAAATCTATGATACTGTTAAGACCAATGGGGTTGATCCCGAGGTCTACAGGCTTATGCTTTTCCCGTTTGCTGTAAGAGACAGAGCTAGAATATAGTTGGACTCTCAACCTAAAGATAGCCTGAACAATTGGGATAAGCTGGTCACGGCTTTCTTAGCCAAGTTCTTTCCTCCTCAAAAGCTTAGCAAGCTTAGAGTGGATGTTCAAACCTTCAAACAGAAAGAAGGGGAATCCCTCTATGAAGCTTGGGAGAGATACAAGCAACTGACCAAAAAGTGTCCTTCTAACATGCTTTCAGAATGGACCATCCTGGATATATTCTATGATGGTCTGTCTGAATTATCAAAGATGTCATTGGACCATTCTGCAGGTGGATCCATTCACCTAAAGAAAACGCCTGCAGAAGCTCAGGAACTCATTGACATGGTTGCAAATAACCAGTTCATGTACACTTCTGAAAGGAATCCTGTGAGTAATGGAACGCCTCAGAGGAAGGGAGTTCTTGAAATTGATACTCTGAATGCCATATTGGCTCAGAACAAAATATTAACTCAACAAGTCAATATGATTTCTCAGAGTCTGAATGGATTGCAAGTTGCATCCAACAGTACTAAAGAATTATCTTCTGAAGAAGAAGCTTATGATCCTGAGAACCCTGCAATAGCAGAGGTGAATTACATGGGTGAACCCTATGGAAACACCTATAATCCCTCATGGAGAAATCATCTAAATTTCTCATAGAAGGATCAGCAAAACCCTCAACAAGGCTTTAATAATGGTGGAAGAAATAGGTTCAGCAATAGCAAACCTTTTCCATCATCCACTTAGCAACAGACAGAGAATTCTGAGCAGAATCTACCTAGCTTAGCAAATATAGTCTCTGATCTATCTATGACCACTCTAAGTTTCATAAATGAAATAAGGTCCTCCATTAGAAATTTGGAGGCAGAAGTGGGCCAGCTGAGTAAAAGAGTCACTGAAACTCCTCCTAGTACTCTCCCAAGCAATACAGAAGAGAATCTAAAAAGAGAGTGCAAGGTCATTACCTTACTTGGTGTGGCCGAACCCAGAGAGGAGGAGGAGGACGTGAATCCTAGTGAGGAAGACCTCCTGGAACGCTCAGTGACCAATAAGGAGTTTCCCTTTGAGGAACCAAAGGAATCTGAGGCTCATCTAGAGACCATAGAGATTTCATTGTCTTTGAGGTGCAAGCTGCCAGAATCTCATTAGAGATGGCAGACAACTCAAGAAAACAGGCTTATGGACTAGTAGAGGACGTGGTAGTAAAGGTTGAAGGCCTTTACATCCCTGCTGATTTCATAATCCTAGACGCTGGGAAGGATGAGGATGAATCCATCATCCTTGGAAGACCCTTCCTAGCCACAGCAAAAGCTGTGATTGATGTGGACAGAGGAGAGTTGGTCCTACAACTAAATGAGGAAAACCTTGTATTTAAAACTCAAGGATCTCTTTCTATAGCCATGGAGAGTAAGCATGAAAAGCTTCTCTCACTGCAGAGTCAACTAAAGCCCCCACAGTCAAACTTTAAGTTTGGTGTTGGGAGGCCACAACCAAACTCTAAGTTTGGTGTTGAACCCCCACATTCAAACTCTAAGTTTGGTGTTGGGAGGTTCCAACAATGCTCTGATCATCTGTGAGGCTCCATGAGAGCTCACTGTCAAGCTTGACTTTAAAGAAGCGCTTGTTGGGAGGCAACCCAATGTTATTTAATTATATCTATTTATTTTCTATTGTTATTTTATGTTTTTTTTTTAGGTTGATGATCATGTGGATTCACAAAAACTACTGAAAAATCAAAAACAGAATGAAAAATAGCATTAAAAATAGCTCACCCTGGAGGAAGAGCTTACTGCTGTTTAAACGCCAGTAAGAAGCATCAAACTGGCGTTTAACACCAGAAAGAAGCATCAAGCTGGCGTTAAACGCCAGAAACAAGCACCAGACTGGCGTTTAACACCAGAACAGAGCATGGAAGTGGCGTTAAATGTCAGAAACAGGCTACATTTGGGCGTTTAATGCCAAAACAGGCAGCAGTCTGGCGTTAAACGCCAGTATTGCATACAAAGGGCGTTTTGCACGCCAAATTGGAGCATGGATGTTAAGTCCTTGACCCCACTGGATCTGTGGACCCCACAGGATCCCCACCTTTTCTTCTCTCCTCTTCACACCTTTTCATAACTCTCTTCCACAAATACCCTTCACCAATCACCTCAATCACTCTTCCCCATCACCTCTTCACAACTCACATCCATCCTCTCTTCCCCAAAAACCCCACCTACCTCCAAAATTCAAACTCTTTTCCATCCCAAACCCAACCCTAATGGCCGAACCCTAAACCTTCCCCCACTCCTATATAAACCCCTCATTCCTTCTTTATTTTCACACAACACAACCCTTTCTCCTTCCCCTTGGCCGAACACACACCTCTCTCCCTCTCTTCTATTTTTCTTCTTCTTCTCCTTCTTTCTTTCTTCTTTTTCTCGGGGACGAGCAAACCTTTTAAGTTTGGTGTGGTAAAAGCATTGCTTTTTGTTTTTTCATAACTATTAATGGCACCTAAGGCCAGAGAAACCTCAAGAAAGAGGAAAGGGAAGGCAATTGCTTCCACTTCTGAGTCATGGGAGATGGAGAGATTCATCTCAAAGGTCCATCAAGACCACTTCTATGAAGTTGTGGCCAAGAAGAAAGTGATCCCTGAGGTTCTTTTCAAGCTCAAAAAGAGCGAATATCCGGAGATCCGATAAGAGATTAGAAGAAGAGGATGGGAAGTTCTCTCTAATCCTATTCAACAAGTCGGGATCTTAATGGTTCAAGAGTTCTATGCAAACGCATAGATCACTAGGAACCATGATCAAAGTGTGAACCCAAATCCAAAGAATTGGCTTACAATGGTTCGAGGGAATTACTTAGATTTCAGTCCGGAAAATGTAAGGTTGGCGTTCAACTTGCCAATGATGCAAGAAAACGCACGCCCCTACACTAGAAGGGTTAACTTTGATCAAAGGTTGGACCAAGTCCTCATGGACATATGTATGGAAGGAGCTCAATGGAAAGTTGACTCAAGAGGCAAGCCGGTTCAATTGAGAAGACTGAACCTTAAGCCTGTAGCTAGAGGATGGTTGGAGTTTATTCAACGCTCAATCATTCCTACTAGCAACCGATCTGAAGTTACTATAGACCGGGCCATCATGATCCATAGTATCATGATTGGGGAGGAAGTGGAAGTTCATGTGATTATACCTCAAGAACTCTATAAGGTGGCTGACAAGAGCATGAGGAAATTTCTCACCATGAAATCCCTGAGATGCCTCAGGGGATGCACTCTCCTCCACAAAACTATTGGGAACAAATCAACACTTCCCTAGGAGAATTAAGTTCCAACATGGGACAACTAAGGGTGGAACACCAAGAGCACTCCATCATTCTCTATGAGATTAGAGAAGATCAAAGAGCTATGAGGGAGGAGCAACAAAGACAAGGAAGAGACATAGAGGAGCTCAAGAGCACCATTGGTTCTTTAAGAAGAGGAAGACGCCACCCTCACTAAGGTGGACCCGTTCCTTAATCTCCTTGTTCTTATTTCTCTATTTTTTTCGTTTACTATGCTTTATGTTTATGTTTGTGTCTTATTACATGATCATTAGTATTTAATTGTCTATGCCTTAAAGTTATGAATGTCCTATGAATCCATCACCTTTCTTAAATGAAAAATATTTTAACTACAAAAGAACAAGAAGTACATGAGTTTCGAATTCATCTTTGAAATTAGTTTAATTATTTTGATGTGGTAACAATACTTTCTGTTCTCTGAATGAATGCTTGAACAGTGTATATGTCTTTTGAATTTGTTGTTTATGAATGTTAAATATGTTTGCTCTTGAAAGAATAATGAAAAAGGAGACATGTTATCTGATAATCTGAAAAATCATAAAATTGATTCTTGAAGCAAGAAAAAGTAGTGAATACAAAAGCTTGCGAAAAAAAAAGGAAAAGAAAAATGGCGAAAAAAAAGAGAAAAAAAAAAGAGAGAAGGAAAAGAAAAAGCAAGCAGAAAAAGCCAAAAGCTCTTTAAACCAAAAGGCAAGAGCAAAAAGCCAATAGCCCTTAAAACCAAAAGGCAAGGGTAATAAAAAAGATCGAATTCTGAGTTCCTATAGATGCCAATCATTCTGAACTTCAAGGGATAAAGTGAGATGCCAAAACTGTTCAGAGGCAAAAAAGCTACTAGTCCCGCTCATCTAATTGGAGCTAAGTTTCATTGATATTTTAGAATTTATATTATATTCTCTTCTTTTTATCCTATTTGATTTTCAGTTTCTTGGGGACAAGCAACAATTTAAGTTTGGTGTTGTGATGAGCGGATGATTTATATGCTTTTTGGCATTGTTTTTACATAGTTTTCAGTATGATTTAGTTAGTTTTTAATATATTTTTATTAGTTTGTAAATGAAAATCACATTTCTGGACTTTTCTATGAGTTTGTGTATTTTTCTGTGATTTCAGGTAATTTCTGGCTGAAATTAAAGGACTTGAGCAAAAATCAGATTCAGAGGCTAAAGAAGGACTGCAGATGTTGTTGGATTCTGACCTCCCTGCACTCAAAGTGGATTTTCTGGAGCTATAGGAGTTCAAATGGCGTGCTCTCAATTGCGTTGGAAAGTAGACATCCAGGGATTTCCAGCAATATATAATAGTCCATACTTTGCCCGAGTTTAGACGACGCAAACTGGCGTTCAACGCCATCCTTCTGCCCTATTCTGGAGTTAAACGCCAGAAAAAGGTTACAAACTGGCGTTTAACTCCAAGAAAGACCTCTACAAGTGAAAGCTTCAATGCTCAGCCCAAGCACACACCAAGTGGGCTCGGGAGTGGATTTCTGCATCATTTACTCATTTCTGTAACCCTACTAACTAGTTTAGTATAAATAGAACTTTTTACTATCATGTTAAGAATCCGATCTTTTGATTATTTTTAGATCTCTAGACCTCCATGGGAGGCTGGCCACTCGGCCATGTCTACCCTATTTTCACTTATGTATTTTCAACGGTGGCGTTTCTACACACCATAGATTAAGGTGTGGAGCTCTGCTGTTCCTCATGAATTAATGCAAAGTACTATTATTTTTCTATTCAATTCAAGCCTATTTCTTCTCTAAGATATTCATTCGCACACAAGAACATGATGAATGTGATGATTATGTGACGCTCATCACCATTCTCACTTATGAACGCGTGCCTGACAACCACTTCCGTTCTACATGCAAACAAGCTTGAATGTGTATCTCTTAGCCTCCTGATCGTGAGATCAGAGTCTTCGTGGTATAGGCTAGAATTATTGGCGGCCATTCTTGAGATCTGAAAAGTCTAAACCTTGTCTGTGGTATTCCAAGTAGGATCTGGGAAGGGATGGCTGTGACGAGTTTCAAACTCGCGAGTGCTGGGCGTAGTGACAGATGCAAAAGTATTACTGAATCCTATTCCAGTATGATCGAGAACCGACAGATGATTAGCCATGCGGTGACAGCGCATCTTGGACCATTTTCACTGAGAGGACGGGAAGTAGCCATTGACAACGGTGATGCCCTACATAAAGCTTGCCATAGAAAGGAGTATGAAGGATTGGATGAAAGCAGTAGGAAAGCAGAGATTCAGAAAGAACTAAGCATCTCTATACGCTTATCTGAAATTCTCACCAATTAATTACATAAGTATCTCTATCTTTATTTTACGTTTTATTTATCTTTTAATTATTAAAACTCTATAACCATTTGAATCCGTCTGACTGAGATTTACAAGGTGACCATAGCTTGCTTCAAGCCGACAATCTCCGTGAGATCAACCCTTACTCATGTAAGGTTTATTACTTGGACGACCCAGTACACTTGCTAGTTAGTTGTGCGAAGTTGTGACAAAGAACTAAGATTATGAACGTGCGTATTAAGTCTTTAACGCCGTTACCAAAGAATGAACGATCACGATTTTGCATACCAGAAGCCTTGTGCGTATGCAGAAGCGTGTGTGTATGCACAACAACGGTGTTTTCTAAGTCGTGCATACGCACAATAGTGTGCACATGCACAAGCTTGGAATTGCTTCGGGTGCATGTGTACGCACAAGGGTGATGTGTACACACAAGTACTATTTTTACACTTAAACTTTGTTTTTAACTGTTAGGCTTTTATGGCAAGCTTTTAAACTTTCATAACCCCTAATTAAGGTCTAATACATAGTTTTTGGGCTCTGAAATGAGTGGGAGTATATGGAATTAATTAAAGTGAAGTATTCTCGGATAAACGCTTGATTAAACCGGATGACTTGGTTGCGGGGATGGTGGTTTATCCCACCCGCGATGAGGATAGTGATATTATCCCACTCACGAGTTAATGGAGTTGATAATTAATGAAAGATAGGGATTAATGAACCTAAGCTTGATAAAGTTATTCATATTAATTGCATGGTTTTACTTTCCCTTCCTTATTATGTGATGTATGTGAAAAACATGTTTCCTATGCTTTAAAATTAATTATTTTAATTGCCTTTATTTCCATTCGATGTCGTGATTAGTGTGTTGAGTAGTTTTAGATCTTCTAAGGCAGGAATGACTCAAAGGATGGAAAGGAAACATACAAAAATAGAAGGAAAGCACAAAACAGAGTTTTTGGAGAAACTGGCATCCACGCGATCGCATGGGCGACGCGGCCGCATGCCAAGCGCGAAGAAGCAGCGACGCAGCCGCATGACTGACGCGACCGCGCGCCTTAAGCAAAACACATATGACGCGGTCGCATGACTGACGCGACCGCGTGACAAGGAAAACTCCGAATGACGCGACCGCGTGACCCACACGGACGCGTGACAGAGGCCACGCACCAGAAATTGCAAAAAAACGCTCATAGCGAATTCTGAAGCCCTTTTTGGCCCAAATCTAAGTCCATAAGGCATAGACCAGAGGTTATGAAGTGAGGGAATGCATCTGTTCAGGAGAGTCTCCACTTTAGTTAGTTTTCATGATTTAGATTTAGTTGAGAGAGAGGTTCTCTCCTCTCTCTTCTCTCTTTAGGATTAGGATTTAGAATTAGGATTTTATTCGCTTTCAAGATTATCTCTTTATCAGGTTATTCACTCCTCATTCTCAAAACCCCAATTTACAATCTCCATAACCAATAATAAGAACATACTTCCCTGCAGTTCCTTGAGAAGACGACCCGAGGTTTGAATACTTCGGTTATCAATTTATTCAGGGGTTTGTTACTTGTGACAACCAAAATGTTTGTACGAAGGGATTTCTGTTGGTTTAGAGACTATATCTACAACGCGACTGTTTTTATAAAATTCTTTACCACCATAAAATCCCAACGTCAAAATGGTGTCGTTGCCGGGGAACTGCAATCGTGTGCCTTATTATTGGTTATTGTAAATATTTTTCTTTTACTTGTTTATTTGTCTTTATTTTCCCCTCTTTATTTCTTTTTAGCTACTATGAATTCTCACCTCTTCCGCTTTGAGTTTGGTTCTAATGTTATTGAAAGGAATGGAAGTTATAACAGAAACATGCATCAAGGTCAGAGTAACCAAAGATGGATGGAGCCAAGAGGATCTGATCAACCCTTTAGGCAACAACACCCTCTAAGATATCATGGACAAAGACCATTCTACAATGCATACCAAGCAAATAGACATGGTGGACAACCTTGTAATTACCAACAATCCCCACCCTGTGCTTATAGGCCATCCTCTCAACGTAACTTCGAACCACCACACTCACAAGCTCCTTTTCACCATTCACTACCGTATGATCCTCATTTACCCCAAAATAGCCCAAGAAGCAAATTTCCTTGACGATGATAGTCACAAGTCAAATTCTCCTAGTAATGAACTCGCATCCGCAAGTGAATTCTCTGAGATCAAAGAATCTTTCCCAAGTGAATACGACGATGATACGGAGGTCGATTTCTCTCAACCTCTAGTCTATGACTTAAGTGATGAGGAAGACATAGATGGCTTTGATCAGGACATGGATACATTTGAAGAATCTTGCAAGGAAGTGGAGAATTTCACAGAAGAGCACAAGGGAGTAGAACTTACAGAACCACTGGAACCACCTATCCTAAGGCCATTACCACCCAATACAAGTTTTAAGTGGGTACAATCCTTAACCTTTAACTGTATCTTTCCACTTGAATATGGTTTGCTTCAAACAGATGGCCAACTTAGAGCTCTCTGCAGCTTTAAGAGTAAAAGGGAAATGGCTCGTACTCAGAGCTGGTGCACAAATTTTAATAAGGTTCCACGCTTCAACTCGAAGTGCACAAATTGGCACCATGATCAATCAGATGGATCTTGAAAAATGTTTGGTTATCCTGGTGAGAATCTAATTTCTAAACCGCCCAGAAGGAAAAGTATAGATCAAGATGAAGGCGGATTTAAAAGCAAAGCTTGGGATCCTGGAATCTATGCTGACATTCGTCACCCCGGGGGCCTGAGAATCTATTTAAAGCTGCTCAGAAGCTTTACATGCCTAGTTTGGGACCCCGGAGGCTATTGGCATTCCAAGCATTGGTGGAGATTTATGGATGAATTTAAGCATAAGCCGCCATAACAGGAAGCTCATCCAATGTCCAACTTAAGGACTTTAACTAAAAGTGCTAGGTGGGAGACAACCCACCATGGTATGATCGTCCCTTTTTTAATTTTTATTTAGTTTTATTTGTTTTCAAGTTTTATTTTATTGAACCTGGAATTTTGCATCTCATTCATATTAATCATTGCATTCTACATACTGCATAATTGCATACCTGCATAAAAAAAAGGGGTGCGCGACGCGACCGCATCACTCATGCGATCGCGTGACCTTGAGATCGGCGTAAAGATCCAACGTCCAGAAAGTTAGGCTGGAATCGTGCGGCCATTGTGCGTTTAGCACAAAATGCCCACGCGATCGCGTCACTTGTACAACCTCAATCCCACGCGACAGCGTGAGCGATGCGATCGCGTCGCATAGGATTGCACAACACCCCAAAAAGAGACAGGGAGTTGCGCTGAAACGACGCTGGATTCGTGCGTTTAGCACAATTTCCAGCGACGCGATCGCATGCTCCAGGCGATCACGTCATTCACTCTTTTCCTATTCCATGCGATCGCGTGCCCCACGCGATCGCGTCAACCACCATTTCAGCCCAACCACGCGACCGCGTGCCCCACGCGATCGCGTGGATTCAAATTTATATCCCCCAAGTCACGCGAACCCTATCAATCGCGCCCCCCCAAACCCCTCTCCTCCCCTCTCTTCTTCTCCAATCACATGATTTCTAATACATTTTGGATTGTTAATTTTACTTCTCGAACTTTTAACTCCTATTCAATCCTTAATGCAGATTTACTTAGCTCGTATTTATTACTCTCTTGCTCCTTTGCCACTATGTGCTTCTTTTGTTAATTGCCTCCTTGTTTTCCTATTTTTATTATATCCTTGAATTCTGTTTTTCAGGATGTCGGACTCCCACAGAAAAGGAAAAAGAAAGGCAACAACTGGCAAATGGAAAAGAGGAGAATCCTCTATGTCTATCATAGATCTCATGCATGATGCCTCCTTGCGGGGGAAAAATTTTACCCCGCAGGAGAAGGCCGACCAACTAATCCCAGCTACTAATCCAGTAAAGTTTGCAAATCGATACTGTGAGCTGAGGTATCCGGTGTTTGCAGCCTCCAGGAACCTATACCTGGAGAGAACTTTGAAGATCCCAGAAGAACTCCAGCAATACACCTCTGACCAGATCAAACAAAGAGGCTGGTTCTTCCTGGAGAGAAACCTGACTGAGGTCAATGCATCTTGGGTTAGGGAATTCTACTGCAATTACTTCAAAACCTCCCTAGATGCAGTGAACCTTAGAGGAAAGCAGATTCTGCTCACTGAAGAGGATGCAGTAAAGGCGAGGATCGCCCTTGACCCGACAGTTCCTTGGATCATGGGTCAGAACACCACCATGCCCAAGGGAATCAAGCGGATTTACCTGAACGATGAGGCTCGGCTATGGCATCAAATATTCAGCAACTACATTATCCCGAGTACTCACGAGACGGAGATCCCAGCCGCTATGATCCCCCTCCTTTGGTGTGTGATGGAGGGTAAGGACCTGTACCTGCCACGCTTTATCCGGTACTATATGGCCAGGGTCCACGTCCAATGCACTCTTCCCTTTTCTTATCTGGTTACACAGCTAGGCCGTCGAGCTGACGTGCCTTGGGAGGATGCTGATGAGAAGCCACCTGCTGCAGAATGCAAGATTATCCCACACAGCAGGAACTTTCTGGCTTTGGGCTACAGACCTCCATTCCTCACTGCTACTGCTGACACAGCCACACCATCTGCCGGCCCCTCTTCTTCCACAGCTACCCCTGCCACCACCACTGCACCTCCACCTGCCCTAGAGCCCATCTATCATCTAGTGCACCGCCTGTTTCGACGGCTTGACTAGATGGAGCGTCGCAACAAGCGACGCTATGAGCAACTGAAGTTGATGATACGAACTAGCGACATCCCCTCCGAGCCTGACACACTATCCAAGGCATCTGAGGAGGAGGCGGATGATCACGAGGCAGAGACCCATCCCCAGAGCGAGGCTGCGCAGGCAGGCACCCAGCAGGCAGCATCACATCAGAAGGCTCTGCCTCAGATTCAGGCTGTAGACCTCGAGATCCCTATTCAGTCAACACCTCCTCTGCAGCAGGCTGATACTCCGACCGCCACCACATAGACCCCAGCTACCCACCTTTCTAGTGATGACACCCCTTCACACCCTGCTTGAGTGAGCATCGGGGACGATGCTTCATTTTAAGTGTGGGGAGGTCGCCATCTTTGGTGTTTTTTTTTTGGTGAACCACTACACTCTTTTTATTTATTTTGCTACTTTTCTGTATTTTTCTCTTTATTTTTATTTTTATTTTCTCAGTACTTATATATATTACTATTTTTATGTATATATTCTATGTTGCACTTTAGTTCATATTCTAGCCATTTAGTTTTTGTTGCAATTCTAACTTATTAGTTATAGAAATTGTGGATTAATTAGTATAGTTTACCCTTTTTAGCATAAGATAGCTTAGTTTAAATTGAAAATATAAAAAAGGAAGTAAACTAGGGACTTGAACATAATAGAAACAATCCACACACCATATATATATAGCATTACATGTTAGTTAGTTAACAACATTTCATCAAGAAGAAACACTTGAACTTTAAAGCCACCTTAAGTTTTACATTGAGAATAATGGGAATTTTTAACTAAACCTGCATGACATACATAAGTGATAAATGATTTTTGAGCTAGAGAACACACAGCCTGTGAGTTTTGAGCTTAATTGTATGGTTACATTCAAACCATAATATTTTATTCCTGTGTGTTCCACCCTTTCTTTTTATTCTGATGTTCTTTAGTTTGTTTTAATCTATATGTTCAATTATAGAATAGAAATACATACCAAGAGAGTGATTGAGGCCATTATTTGATTTTAGCTCACTTATCCCAAAATAACCTACCTTTCACATCACCCTTGTTAGCCCCCTTGAGCCTTTAAATCCCTTTTTTCTATAAACCACATTACTAGCCTTAAGCAGAAAAAAAAATCCCAAATTGAATCCTTGGTTAGTTTAAGATAGAAATTGTGTATGATTTACATATGGGATACTTATTGGGAACATGGATGATAAAAACAAAAAGGTAGAAAAGTTGAAAAGAATAAAATAATTCAAATAAAAATTTTAGGACGCATGCTCATGTGAAATCAAAATAATTGAATTACCATGTGCATTAAAAAAAAAGTGTTGTGAATAAAGGGGACACAAAAGAATTTCCCAAACA
>NC_029785.2:72214589-72226207 GCF_000816755.2 Arachis ipaensis | reverse complement strand
AATAGATTGCATTGCATGAGATTCCACCACTTTAACCTTACCTTACTCTTTATCTTGGATTTAGCATGAGGATATGCTATTGTTTAAGTGTGGGAGGTTGATAAACCCATATTTTATGATATATATTGTGCTCAATTTAAGTGATTTATTCAATCCTTCACTCATTTATTCATGTAAATTGCATGGTTTTACTTTTTCTTCCTTATTATGTGATGTATGTGAAAAACATGTTTCCTATGCTTTAAAATTAATTATTTTAATTGCCTTTATTTTCATTCGATGCCGTGATTAGTGTGTTGAGTAGTTTCAGATCTTCTAAGGCAGGAATGAATCAAATGATGGAAAGGAAACATACAAAAATGAAAGGAAAGCACAAAATGAAATTTTTGGAAAAACTGGCATCCACACGATCGCATGGGCGACGCGGCCGCATGCCAAGCGCGAAGAAGCAGCGACGCAGCCGCATGACTGACACGACCGCGCGCCTTAAGCAAAACACATATGACGCGGTCGCATGACTGACGCGACCGCGTGACAAGGAAAACTCCGAATGACGCAACCGCGTGACCCACACGGACGCGTGACAGAGGCCACACACCAAAAATTGCAGAAAACGCTCATAGCGAATTCTGAAGCCCTTTTTGGCCCAAATCCAAGTCCAGAAGGCATAGACCAGAGGTTATGAAGTGAGGGAATGCATCTGTTCAGGAGAGTCTCCACTTTAGTTAATTTTCATGATTTAGATTTAGTTGAGAGAGAGGTTCTCTCCTCTCTCTTCTCTCTTTAGGATTAGGATTTAGAATTAGGATTTTATTCGCTTTCAGGATTATCTCTTTATCAGGTTCAATATTCCTTTTTATTTACTTTTGTAATTTAATCTATGAATTCTTCCATGTTGCAGATTACTCTTTTGAATTAATGTTATTTGAGGTATTTCAGTTTATTATTGCTTTTCTTTTATTTACATTATTGTTATTCCCATCTGAAGGCATTTTTATTCCAGTATATTTACTTTTCTCCCTTTTGGTCTTGGTTAAGAAATCAGTAACTCAGGAGTTATCAAACTCAAACATGATTGATAATTGTTATCTTTGTTAATTAAATTGAACTTCAATAATCCCAATCTTTTCTTAGGAAATAAATAGGATTTGAAGATCAAACCAATTAATTCCTTGACCTTCCTTTATCTTAGTAAAGGTTAACAAAGTGGAATTAAGATTCAATTCTCATCATCATTGATAAGGATAACTAGGATAGGACCTCCAATTTCTCATACCTTGCCAAAAGTTTATTTACAGTCATTTATTTATTTTACTTGCCATTTAAATTACTTGTTCTTCATTTACTTTAATTTCTAATTAAACTATTCACTCCTCATTCTCAAAATCCCAAATTTACAATCTCCATAACCAATAATAAGAACATACTTCCCTGCAGTTCCTTGAGAAGACGACCCGGGGTTTGAATACTTCGGTTATCAATTTATTTAGGGGTTTGTTACTTGTGACAACCAAAACGTTTGTACGAAGGGATTTCTGTTGGTTTAGAGACTATATCTACAACGCGACTATTTTTATAAAATTCTTTACCACCATAAAGTCCCAACGTCAATAATCATCTCAGCTCGTTCTCAAGGCCAAACAATACTTCTACTTATCCCTTTTTCGTTTCGTTCTTTCTTTCGTTTCTTTTATTCCTACTCTCTACTCTCCTGTGGCAGAGGTTCTTTAGATTATTTTAATCTTTTCTCTCTGCTCTTCTGTGGCAGAGGTTTCTTTAATATTTTTCTTTTCTTTTCTTTTCTTTCCTATTATTCCATAATATAAATTATTTTCGCATTACTCCCTCGCCTCTCCCTAAGTGTCTTGGAAAAGAATTATAACGTTCTTTAATTAAGTCTGCGTTCTCTAAAGCTTTTAGGATTACTTTGCTTGCTTGCTTACTCAATAATATTACACATTATAGTATTCTTACAAAATAATATCTTTGATAAATACAAATTATAATAATAATTTATTTTAATATAATTGAATAATTTTAGTTCTATTTTTAATATCAATATTTTATAAAATTATATTTTAACTCTTACTTATTTTTATATTTATAAATAGAACCTAAATTTTTATAAAATATCCATTTTATCCCTGAACTTTACTTATTACCTAAAATACGCGAAAGCTTATACAATTATAAGTTATACCTCGATTTTTATATACAAATACAATATTACCCTTTAAAAATAAAATTTAGTTACTAATCTTTCTTTAATACCAAAATTGAAACCCATAATTCTTTCCTTTCAAAATATTACTTGTATTTTAATCTATTTTTGAGTTTTTCGGTTACCCAGCTTTTTCAGCTTTTTGTTTAATCTCTCGGCCATCAAACCTTATCACTTTTAATCAATAATTTTCATTCACAACAGCACTAAAATCATCAAAATAACCCCATTTGGGCTTTTCTGCATGGCCGAACCGCAATTCACAAACAATGACAATAACTTCACAGAATTTCAACGTAAACTTAATCAAACTCAAACAGTAATTAATCAAATCAACATTCACTTATCAAATTCATATTTAATTATTATAAAGTTACCAAACCCTACCTTTGTACGAATTTAAAATCAACGAAAACTCTAGAAAAGCTTTTTGATTGAGCTGCTGAAGAAGAAAACGTCAGAAATCGCCTGTATCTCCTAAAACTCCAATTGGCCAAACTAGAGAAGAAATTGAGCTACGTCACTGTCAACTTCTACCGGACAAAAGTAACAGCAACGTGTAGAAGATGATGATACGGACACTTTTATCGGAGTAGATTTTTTTATTGGAGTTACAGATTAAAAGAAACCAAAAAAAAAATTAAAATGAACTCACGGTTTTCACATGAACTTCGGCCACTCTCTCCTCTTGTTTTGATACATGCAAGTTCGGTTATTGCATAATGAATATGCTTAATGGATGTGATGATGATTTGGGCAATGAAAGGGTGATTAAGTGTCACCTTTATATATATGTATCTATTGGTACACAGGCCACGTTTGGCTTGATCTCACTTAGTTTCCCTAGGCTTTCGGCCATGAGGAATGATCGGTTAAATATTATTAAGTAATAATGTTATTTAAAGAACATAGGATGAGTTAAGATAATAATACATGAGGTTGAATAATAATAATAATAATAATAATAATAATAATAATAATAATAATAAGGTTAAATATATGTGAGTTACTAACTTAAATACATTAGTAACTTAAGAATATAAAGATATTTGATAGGGCTTTAGCAACTCTAAACTTATCACGAAATACCAATAATTAATTCTATCGACAAAAGTCGGACTTGATAATATTATTAATATTATTATCTAAGTTCCATTATAACTAGAGCAAGTAAAATAAATAAACAAGATAATAATAAAATTATATTACCATCTATTTTACTTCGGGATTCGAAATTGACTCGTCATAATAAAACTAATCGCTTTAAAATATTATTTTAAAAAAACTCGCATTAGTGCAAAAATTAGAGTTGTTACAGAAGTTGTCGTAATATCTGCTCTATCAGAGTAGCGCAGGCAAAAGCATGACCTTCTGATAGTAAGGATATTACATTATAGTATCAAAAAAGTCTTTCCTGTAGAATCTGAGAAATTGACTGACTATGCTTCAATTGCATACTATGAGCGTCTACCATGTAGTAGGTCTTGTCCTGATAACAAGAGTTAGAGCTTTAGGCACATGACTGTCTACTAATTAACTTTGTTAGTCTACCATGCACATTTTTTTTTGTATTCGATTTGGCCAACCTAATGCTTCGTGTCTATGTATTTGGGAACACTAATGGGTTATCATAGACGATATAGGAGTATAGGTAACGCGACTCACAGGTGTTGGGAACGTTAGAAGTTTCTCTTTGAGGATAGCTCAATTTCGAATCTTAATCTTTGCTTTATCCTTGTAACTTGATCTATCCTTTCCAATCCTATCCCCTTATTTGCTTGATTGCCCTTATCAAGGTTTCTTGATTTGAGATTTTCAACCCTATTGTGTTTTTCCTTAAGTTACAGCATAATGATAAGATATGTAATAGTTTGTATATAATGTTAATTTTTTAGGAAAAAAATTTTTGAAAAGTAACATAGGCAATGGAAGCTGATGAGCGGATAATTTATACGCTTTTTGGCATTGTTTTTACATAGTTTTCAGTATGATTTAGTTAGTTTTTAATATATTTTTATTATTTTTTAAATAAAAATCACATTTATGGACTTTTCTATGAGTTTGTGTGTTTTTCTATGATTTCAGGTAATTTCTGGCTAAAATTGAGGGACTTGAGCAAAAATCATATTCAGAGGCTGAAGAAGGACTACAGATGCTGTTGGATTCTGACCTCCCTACACTCAAAGTGGATTTTCTGGAGCTACAAAAGCCCAAATGGCGCGCTTTCAATTGCGTTGGAAAGTAGACATCCAGAAATTTCTAGCAATATATAATAGTCCATACTTTGCCCGAGTTTAGATGACGCAAATTGGCGTTCAACGCCAGCCTTCTGCCCTATTCTGGAGTTAAACGCCAGAAACAGGTTACAAACTGGCGTTTAATTCCAAGAAAGACCTCTACACGTGAAAACTTCAATGCTCAGCCCAAGCACACACCAAGTGGGCCCGAGAGTAGATTTCTGCATTATTTACTCATTTCTGTAACCCTAGTAACTAGTTTAGTATAAATAGAACTTTTTACTATCATGTTAAGAATCCGATCTTTTGATCATTTTTAGATCTCTAGACCTCCATGGGAGGCTGGCCACTCGGCCATGTCTACCCTATTTTCACTTATGTATTTTCAACGGTGGAGTTTCTATACACCATAGATTAAGGTGTGGAGCTCTGCTGTTCCTCATGAATTAATGCAAAGTACTATTATTTTTCTATTCAATTCAAGCCTATTTCTTCTCTAAAATATTCATTCGCACACAAGAACATGATGAATGTGATGATTATGTGACGCTCATCACCATTCTCACTTATGAACGCGTGCCTGACAACCACTTCCGTTCTACATGCAAACAAGCTTGAATGTGTATCTCTTAGCCTCCTGATCGTGAGATCAGAGTCTTCGTGGTATAGGCTAGAATTATTGGCGGCCATTCTTGAGATCCGGAAAGTCTAAACCTTGTCTGTGGTATTCCGAGTAGGATCTTGGAAGGGATAGCTGTGACGAGCTTCAAACTCGCGAGTGCTGGGCGTAATGACAGACGCAAAAGGATTACTGAATCCTATTCCAATATGATCGAGAACCGACAGATGATTAGCCGTGCGGTGACAGCGCATCTTGGACCATTTTCATTGAGAGGATGGGAAGTAGCCATTGACAATGGTGATGCCCTACATAAAGCTTGCCATAGAAAGGAGTATGAATGATTGGATGAAAGCAGTAGGAAAGCAGAGATTCAGAAGGAACTAAGCATCTCTATACGCTTATCTGAAATTCTCACCAATGAATTACATAAGTATCTCTATCTTTATTTTACGTTTTATATATCTGTTAATTATTAAAACTCTATAACCATTTGAATCCGCCTGACTGAGATTTACAAGGTGACCATAGCTTGCTTCAAGCCGACAATCTCCGTGGGATCGATCCTTACTCA
Source organism: Arachis ipaensis (assembly GCF_000816755.2). Classification (NCBI taxonomy): domain Eukaryota; kingdom Viridiplantae; phylum Streptophyta; class Magnoliopsida; order Fabales; family Fabaceae; genus Arachis; species Arachis ipaensis. Next base: position 72,220,556 of record NC_029785.2, on the reverse strand, counting down.
CGTAAGGTTTATTACTTGGACGACCTAGTGCACTTGCTGGTTAGTTGTGCGAAGTTGTGACAAAGAATTAAGATTATGAACATGCGGATTAAGTCTTTAACGCCGTTACCAAGGAATGAACGTGCGTATTAAGTCTATGTTCTTCAGAATTTTTAAGAATGAATTCTAGAGTTTCAGATGATGCTTTTATCATCACAGGAGTCAGTTGATTCCCATCAATTTGGCTGTTGTATGTAATGTCCTGCTAAAGCTTGTTCTGCCCTGTCTAATCTCTTTAGACTGAAGCTTTAGACTAACATTGCATGATTCCTGGAATCTTTATTAAAAATTTTGAGTTTCTTATTTTCTTTTTCCAAATAATTTTTGAAAAATCCAAAAAAAAAAATTAACAAAATCATAACACTAACATCTGCCTCATTCCTAAGATTCCTGATGCTTGTGACATGTCCCAGGTACGACTCATTAGTTTATCCTCTGTATTCTACAAAATCATCTCTAAGATACTGGTTCATAGATTACAAGGATGTATGAATAAACTTATTATCCCTAATCAGAGCGCATTCCTAAAAGGGGGACTTATTTCAGATAATATCCTGATAGTACATGAGTGTATGCACTACCTCAAGCAGAAAAAGAGAGGTTTAGAGTATGAGATGGCTCTTAAACTTGACATGAGTAAAGCATATGATAGGGTTGAGTGGCAATTTTTGTGGTTTATCATGAAGAAGATGGGATTTGATTCTATGTGGATAAGTTGGATTCATGAATTGGTAACGACGGTTTCTTACTCTATGGTTGTGGAAGGCCAACCATACGATTTTTTTAAACCAAATAGAGGCATCCGTCAAGGTGACCATCTATCTCCTTTTCTTTTTCTATTTTGTGCAGAAGGCCTCTCCTTCTTCCTACACAAAGCAGCGCAAAACCGGAACATTCAAGGGATCCAGATTACAAGAAGATGTCCTAAGGTTAATCATTTACTTTTCGCAGATGATTCTATATTATTATTCTGTAAGGCATCAGAAGACAATTGTGGGAGGATCTTAGATTTATTAGGGGACTTTGAAAGCTTCGGTGGCCAAAAAGTTAACCTTAATAAATCTGCAATCTTCTTCAGCAATAACATTTCTCGTGATATACGCACATCACTTGCTATTACCATAAATATTTCACACATTGGAGTTTAAGACAAGTATTTGGGACTGTCTTCTTTAGTAAATAAATCGAAGACCGCCTTTTCTGCTGTCAAAGAAAGGGTTATCAAAAAGGTCCAAGGCTGGAAACGATATCTTTTATCTAATGGAGGAAGACAAGTATTACTAAGGACGGTAGGAGAAGCAATCCCGATATATACCCTGTTTGTTTCAAACTTCCAAATAATCTAATCAAGAAAATCTATGGCATTCTTAATCAATTCTGGTGGGTTCAACAAGCTATGGAACGTCGTATGGTTTGGATTAGTTGGGATACAATGACAAGGGCTAAGAAAGAAGGAGGGCTTAGCTTTAAAGACCTACATGCACAAAATTTGGCTCTCCTATGTAAACAATATTGGAGAATTGCTACTAATCTTGATGCTTTATTATCTAGAATCTTAAAAGAAAAATATTTCAGATATAATTCTATTCTAGATGCAGAGTTGGGGTCCTTACCTTCTTGGGGATGGAGGAGTATCCTTGCAGGTAGAAGTGTCGTTAAAAAGGGGTTAAACTGGAGAGTTGGTTCTGGAATAGCAATCCAAATCTTTAGAGATCCTTGACTCCCACCTCTGTATCCATTCTCAATATCACCTCTTACAAGTCAGTCCCAAACTAGACATTCAATCTTCTTAGTTCATGATCTGTTCTCTGCACATAAGCAATGGAATCAGTCCCTAATTAATTCAATATTCTCTCAAGATGTTTCCCAGAGAATTCTATCTACAGTACCAGGAGAAGGAGAGGATGAAATTCAATGGACACTCAACAAATCCAAGATATATGATGTAGCTTCAAGATATAGAGTTGCTTCCTTTTTCCACCATGTTTCACTAGAATTTTGTCCAAATATCATGCAACAACCGAAAATTTGGAATTTTCTTTGGAGTCTGACAGCCCCACACAAGATTCCAGTATTCGGGTGGAAGTCCCTCCATGGAAAATTTTCCGTCATTCAACTCATAAATCAGTGATTTCCCAGTACTTCACCAACTTGTCCCATTTGCAATGCTGAACCAGAATCCTTGTTACATTGCATCTTCAACTGTCCAGATGCTTCAGAAACTTGGAGCGAGAGTCCAATAGCGCACTTGACCCCAAATTCAAACTGCATCTCCTTTTTCGATTGGTGGAGACTCCAAATTGTTACCCCGGGTTACCGATCTGTGAGTAAGAACTCGGCCCGTTTTGCTTTGATTATTGCCTGGCATATATGAAAAGAAAGGTGTAGGAGGGTGTTTGAACGCCAATCTATGAATCTTGAAAAACTTCTGACAATTGCTACCAAACAAAATCAGGAACTTGTAAACTTACCCACTGAAACCCAACTTAATTCCAACTTTGCTTTTTTCTTAGTTTCATTCTTTTTACTGTGACTCGCTAATGTTTAAACGAAGGATGGAAGAACCCACTTTCTTTTATATAGTCCTGAATTTTGGACAAAATATTTTTTTTTATTTAAAAGAAAATAATCTACTGTCTTTGAAGGAAAAAAAAAACTTAAATGTTTCAGCTCTTTCTGCACCAGAACAAAATCTTTTTCTGGAATGCTTGGACAAGTTGTTATATTTTTCATCAGTAAGAATGGTAAAATGAGTTCAGGGTAGATTTTATGCAAATATCCCTACACAGTACTGAGATGGAGATAAAAGCAACCAACCTGTGCCAATCTTGTAACTATATTATGTAGGTGTGGAGATCGACTGAACTACGAAGTAATTAACAAAATGTTCAATCATACCATGAAAAAATCACCATTCTATATTGACAACTAACTCCATAAAAATATTTGACTATAAAGAACATATATCTAACCAATTAATTATATGAAAATATTTAAGTGTAAAATACTTGCACAAAACATCTCTCACCAAATATACGCATTGACTCATGCATCATATCTATATCTATTTCAACTACTGGAGTGGTATCCCAAGTGCATAATAACGTTCATTATTAAATATTTAATTACAAAATTATTAATTTGATTTTCATTTAACATATGTTAATTAATAATTTTGTGATGCAGGTTTTAATTGGGCCGAAAACAAAATTCTGATGCAAGCCCAATTACATTCAGCCTTGGTTTAATAAATAAGCTTGGCTGATATTGATTATTATATTACTTGGGCCAGATTGAGTTATTATTACTACAAGCCCAAATGAATGCTTTCCTATGTGCTCAATGCATGATCCGAAAAATATACATCAGAAAAGCAAATGTTACTAATTGGACCAGATTAAATGATTATTGCAACTAAGCCCAATTTTATTTGAGATGAGAGTTCCTCATGCTTTGTCCGAATCCATGAAGCAAAGAAAACAAAGCTTCAATGCTTTCCAACGGATCCCATTTCTCTTCTTTGAATGGATTTCAAATTTAATTTGCTAGCATTGGAACTATGAGAGAGAAAAGTATGATTAACATAATTGAGTGCATTGAAGAAGCACGCTACTCAGCATAAAGGAAAAGCAACTCATTACATTTAATTTATCTTATTTCATTTAATTGTTTTCCTTTTCAAACTCCATCTTCTCTCTCTCATTTCTTTCTTTGCTTCGGTTATTGTCCAAGAAACCATGAAAGCAAAATGGAGCTACCAAAGTGAAGGAAGAACACTCTACAAGACCATCACAATGATGGCAAGAAAACATACCAAAATAAAAGTGTGATGTGGCTGAGATTTTTACCAAATATGGTTAGATTTGGTGTGGTAATCTCGAGCTCTTCATGCTCAAAAAGGAAGAAGAAGATTCGGCCAGCAAAGTGAAGATTCTTGGAGGCATGGCTTGTCTTTGATTCTGCTCAACCACCACAGGAAGTAGCTAGAGTGGCAAAGTGATGGTAGAGGCAGAGATTGAAGCAGATGAAGTCATCATCATCATGAAGCATCAAGGGCCAGAAATCCATCTTGGAGAGCAAGCCAAGGATGGAGAGCTCGGATTGATGAAGAGTGATGACCAAGGAAGGACTAGAGGTAATTGCATGTTGGTTATTGCATGGTTATCTCTTCTCTCTCTGAGTGGCCGAACCGGTTTCTTGAAGGAAGAAGAAGTTGGCTTGGGTTTTGGCTTCAAGTGTGGAAGCTTCTCTCTTCTATAAAAAAGGAGAACAGCCACTGTTTGGAGCAAGGAGTTAGAAGTAAGCAGTGAGAGTGCAAGGCACAGGATTCTCAGAGCTACCTAAGCTTGCAGATTTTCTTCTCCTTCAATGTATTCTGTTTAGTATTTTTCTGTTTAATTTTGTCATGTCTTGAGTCTCATGGAAAAAGGCAAACAGTGAGGTTTGTATGAAAAAGCCAGAGCGGAAAAAGGCAGAGAGTGCAACATTAAAAAAAAAAGCCATAGATGTCTTAGAGCTCCTTTGTTCATCTATGTTGTGTTTCATGATTCTGTGGGAATCCCCTTGTAAGTTGGGTTAGCACTTTACAGTTTGTAATCTGGAAGATTATAGTGAAATTCCATCATGTTTGTGATGGAGACTGGATGTAGGCTGCAGTGCACTTAGCAGCTGAACCAAGATATATCTTGGTGTAATTTTCTCTCTTCTCTACTCCATTTCTGTTTCTGCTGCACAGGAGCTAAAAATCAAAAATGTCTCGTGCCAAGTGACGAGACAAAATGAAAAAATCTCGTGGCTAGAGACGAGATAAAAAACAAAAAAGTCCCATCTAAGTTCAGCAAGTGTTAACAAGCAAAAAGGGGGCTAAGATTCAAACCCCCCTTCTCTTAGCCACTGAAACCATCATTTATTTTATTTTTTTTACTTTTCAAAACTTATTTGTGGATTGTATTTTTGGGATTATTTTTATCAATCACGTCAATACTAGTACAATTTTATTATTTAACCCAATACTGTTTTAGTTTAAAATAAAGGTGAATTCTATGGTGTAGAAAGAAAAAATTTTCTACACCTATAGAATCTTTGTGGCATAATATAAGAAGGACATGTGGATATTTGTAATTGTTTGATGGTTCAACAATAACAAAAAAAGCTGACATTATTATAGCTTATGGCAGTAATTAGTAGCATAATAAAAATTAACAGTTTGATTTAAAATATAATCACAGATTTTTTTTATCATTTGATGGGCCATATTTATTTGTTGAAAGAGTATCTTGTTTAGTCAAAACCTCGTGAACCACGCAATATCATTATCCTAGCAGTATATTAGAGTAAAAAAAATATATAAAAAATAACCAAAATGCAGGCACGAAAATAAAAAAGAATTTGTGATGAATGTATATTATGGTTATCACAAATTAATTTCACCAAAGAATTTTTGTAACTTATAGTTATCACAAATTATTTTTATTTTGTTTTCTAAAATACAACTAGTATAACTTGTTGAAATTTTAAATTTTAAAATTATTTTACTAAATATAATTATTGTTGTTTATATTTATTAAAAAATTATTTTTAATTTAATTTATCAAACTTTTATGTTACAAATTTTAAAAAGTTATCTTTTAAAAACTAATTTTAATAAGTTACTTTCAAAAGTTAAAAATTTTACTAAACCAGCATTATATCTAAAAAGCAAAAAATATACAACTTTTTATAAATTGCAGTCTTTAATAATTTTACGCTAAATATTAAAATACAAAAAAAGTTATTCACCCAATCTTTTGCTACTCTACATATTCATTTATATTTATTTTTTAAAGGTGATGTTATTGTCTTATAGCATAATTACGTTGCTTTTTTATTGTTTACTATCATTTATTTCATTTTAAATTTATGATATTAAGTCTATAAATTATTTTTGGA
>NC_029785.2:72205392-72214475 GCF_000816755.2 Arachis ipaensis | reverse complement strand
ACTTTTAAAATATAGTTACTTTATAATATAATATCTTGCATTGTAAAAAAAATATTTTAATTATATAACTTACCCAAACACCAAATTATGGTCCCCTAATTTTAAAATTGGCATATTTATCAAAATCTACTAAATAAATAAATATTAAAAATGTGGTTCAGCTTTTTTTTTTTTGGGGTAGCAGTTTAAAATTTTGATCTTTTTTTTTCACTAGATTTATGGAAAACACTGCATCCCATCCAAATATTTTTTATTCGTCTTGTGCTTCATGATTATTGGTCAAACAAAACTCTCTCAACTAACTCACCTGGTCCATAAAAAATAATTAAAAACTGTAATTACATTTTATCAAATAGTTAATTATTTAATAATGCACTACAAATTACTGCAACAAATTATAATCTGTCTATTATTCCTGTTATTGCTGAACTATCAATCAGTTACAAATATCCACATGTCCTTCTTATATTATGCCACAAGTATTCTATAGGTGTAGAAAATTTTTTCTTTCTACATCATAGAATTCACCTAAAATAAATTAAATCAACATATGTTTCATCCTTATTAATTAATTGTTTAGGCCAAAAGATTAATTATGACAGAAAAAATAAAAAAAATTAATAATTAATTAGCCCCATGAATCGTCACTCAATTCAATCCCATGAGCGCAAACCACTCCCTAGCTCACATCAGTGTGGCCGATAGTAAAACCCGGATGAGGATGTGCTTTCTAATCAATAATAAACAAACACAAATTTGGATAAGCATGACGAATAATAAGGGAAGGACATAACTATTCTCGTTGACCGCTAAGTTGATCTACAGTGTGTAACCAAATCATATCCATCCAGGTGTCACCATTACAAAAGCCAATGTAAGAAGGATGTGAATCCAACGATGGTTTATATTTGTGTTGAGTAGGTTATGTGATCCTATATGGTTCAGTTATTTATGGGAATGTGTTGGAGAAGAATGATCATGTTATAAGCTTGTCAACATTGCAGTTACACACAGAGAAAAAGAGAAAGAAAATTATGGCAATGAATACAATGGTGGCAGAGGGTCCAAGAAGCCCAGAAGCGAAGCTTGGGTTGAGAGTGGAGGATCTTTGGGATGTTATGGAGCCACAGCTAAGTCCTACTGAGAAGCTTAATGCCTGCTTTGAAAGCATCCCAGTCTCTGCGTTTCCAATGGCTCCTTCAAACAAAGGTATGGTAGCAATAAGGATCTATAAAGCAAGAAAATGCTTCAAATTTATTCTGATGCGCTTTCACTTCAATCTGTCGAGTTTGGACTTCTGGATCATCATTTTGGTCCTACTCGGTTGAAGAGCAATATAATATTTGATCACAACTCGCAACCATGATAGTATCCATTGATGTCTAAGCATGTGTATTTTTGTTTTATTTTATTTTTTGGTGTGTATTGTAGAACTTGAGATAAAATCAGATGCCACACTAGCCGAAGCTGTAAAAGTACTGGCACGTCACAACATTCTGAGTGCACCTGTGGTGAATGTTCACGCACCTGAAGATGCAAGTTGGCTTGATAGATACATCGGAATAATTGAGTTTGCTGGAATTGCTGTATGGATTCTGCATCAGGTTAGACACATGTCAATTCACCTTTAGTTCCCCCCTTTCTCACTGTAGTAATGTTTGAAATTATGTATAATTGAAAATCTAGCAGTGGCAAATATGAATGTCATATTTTGGTATGTATATGGTGGTGATACACAATTTTGTTGCTATATAAGGGAGATTTGAATGTGATTGTGATTGTTCCTATCTATGCATGTTATAATATAATGTTTTAAATGCAATAATCGTGGACCATATGAAAATGGAATTAATTTAACCAACATTTTTGCACTAAGCCAATGTGGGTCTATGCTTTTTGGCAGTCTGAACCTACAACTCCTACAAGTCCATCCACTCCAAACACTCCAACCAGTGCAAGTGCTATTGCAGCTAAAGCAAACGGATTAACCTTTGCTCTAGAACTTGAAAATTTAGGCCTTGGATCTGCTGCAACCACTTCAGGGAACTTCTTTGAGGATCTCATTTCTTCTGAACCTTACAAGAACACCAAGGTCCATACTTGTCTTTGCAATTATTTCACCTATTTGTATTTCAACTGCTATTTGTTCCAGCTATTCCATCTGTTTGATTTAGTCTTATATATTTGTCTATTTATTTCACTAGTTTTTCTTTTCTGGGTGCAAACAGGTCTGCGATATTTCAGGGACGTTCCGGTGGGCTCCATTTCTTGCTTTGGAGAGATCAAACTCGTTTCTAACCATGCTGTTGCTGCTTTCTAAGTACAAGATGAAGAGTGTCCCTGTGGTGGATTTAGGTGCTGATAGAATTGACAACATTATTACACAATCTGCAGTGATTCATATGCTAGCGGAATGTGCCGGGCTTCAGTGGTTTGAAAGCTGGGGAACCAAGAGTCTATCTGAAGTCGGTCTTCCCTTGGTGACACCAGACCAAATCATCAAGGTTTGTAAAGGAAAATGACTTGCATTATCATCAATCTAGAATATAAAATAGTAGACTTTGTTATTAGCATAATGCCATATTATATTTTACATACATTAGTACATTATAATCCTGTGTATACTATACCAACATAACCTTTATTGGAATATTTCATGCCATTGGAACTATGAGGGTAAATTTACATTAACCGCCTCTAAGATTTGGTGAGATTCAACATGACCCCCACTTGTTAGTGACATTGATCTCTCCTAAGCTTCAGTTTAGAGGAGGTTAGTACTATGTTTACAAGTGGGGTTTAGTGTCATTTTAGAAAATACAAGGATATTGAGGTTAGTACTATGTATATTTCTAGAAATAAAGGAGAGTCAAGGTCAATTCACTAAAAGTTAAGGAAGATGAGATTAATTTTCCCTAACTATCACCCATTAATGTTATCAACCTGGCAAATACATCCCCGAGTTCGAAGATGTTTATTCTGCTTAGATACAAGATGGTAAGCTTTAGCTCTCTGCTGCATTGAAATTTGAACCATGTTAAGTAGAATTCTCAAAACTCTAGTAGATATGGAGAAAAAACTCTGTTAGATATCTTGAAAACAATATAAATTGTAGTTGTAGAGTGTTGCCACCTTCTCAGTGGAGTGTTGCCACCTTCTCAGGTTTATGAGGATGAACCAGTGCTTCAAGCATTTAAATTGATGAGGAAGAAGAGGATTGGAGGGGTGCCTGTGATGGATAGGGATCAAGGCAAGGCAGTTGGTAACATAAGCTTGCGAGATGTTCAGTTCTTGCTAACTGCCCCAGAAATCTACCATGATTATAGGTGTGTCATTACATTAAGAGAATTTGGTTTCATAGCTTATTTTTTTCTTTTTAGAAGCTACTTTGTTTAGCTGAAAGGATGAAACAAACACAACCTAAATTTGTGAGATAAAATTATATTTCCTTTATATGTGTTTCTTTACTTCATTCCCTGATCAGATGTTCTCTCAATCACAGATCTATTACAGTAAAGGACTTTGTGACAGCAGTTAGAAGCTACCTAGAGAAGAATAAAGATGCAAACCCAATGTCAAGTGAATTAGTTACATGTAAAATTCATTGCACGATCAAGGATCTGATTAAATTGCTTGATGATGAGAAGATTCATCGAGTCTATGTCGTCGATGATGATGGGAATCTACAAGGACTTATCACGCTGAGGGATATCATCTCAAGGCTAGTACACGAGCCACGTGGCTATTTTGGTGATTTCTTTGATGGTGTTCTTCCCCTGCCTCTGGATTGCCGGGTTTGACAACCAAACTGTTAATGAAGAATAACATGCTGTCTCAGTATCTTTTTTATATATACTTATGTTCTAAAATGAAAAAAAAAATTACAAATAGATCTATGTGCTTCTCTTCAGGGTTGAAGATGGGAGCTTGGACCTTTGTAGTATTAGGCTGTGTGCAAGTTGCTTGCTCCGCATTTTGACCAGTGTCGTAGCGTGAGATTTTGAGTACTGTAAATTAACCATGACTTTTGTCAACTTCTGTAATTTAACAAACCCTTATTTTTTGGATAATTGAACAAGGTTCGATATTCAAAATGAATATAGTACTCAGAACCTAATGGAAATTGGAAAATTCATTACCATATCGATAGCAAGACTTATGACTTATCCATCCTCCTTTAGTTTGGAAAGAGTATAACTCGTGAACTTGCAAAGTAAATCAAGAATTTGGGATTTCTCATTTTGCAGTTGCTATGTTAACATAACATATGAAGTTGGAAAAAGAAAAATGTTGGACATGTGACACTTGAAGAAAATAAGAGGAGAGCTGCTTTAGTTAAAACACTTTGTTGAATAAGACCAATCATAGGATATAGATCCACATACCCTGGGGCCAGAGGCACAAAGTGAGGAATTAAAAATAGAGGCTGTTCTAAGTTGTCCCGGAATGGAAAGTTAACAAACATATAGCATCTAATAATGCTTGATGATAGGTGTTAGAAAATGAGTAAATGACATTATCATTGTACTGCTCACACTAACCATAACTTTCAACGACCAACCAACATAACATGTTCTCACGTTGTTTCATTCAGCAAATTAATATGCAACTTTCTTCATCCGATTCTTCTTGCTTCATTGACAATATTTTGATCATCACTTGAACCTTTTCGTTAGCAAACTCAACATTTAGCATATCCAGAATCCAGTTTCTGCTAAACTAGAGATTATTTCATTTCATCACTCTTGGACATAAGCATAGAGCAATAAAAAACTGCAAGTACCGTTTGAGACACTAGACCTGTGAATATATACAAAAGATACAACAGTATTGACAGCCAAATGAAGGAAAAAAAACGTGGATTTCATAAAACCCCATTGCACCTGAAAAACTAACAGCTATTTAGGAAAAACACATAACATACACAGGATAAGAAATCTTTTCTTTTTTTTTTTTCCAACTAATCCTCCTAAAATGAGTTCACCCTTTATAAACAACCTATATAGTCTATGTACTTTTTCTCCTTATGTGATGCAATACAGCAGGGGACCCTTCAAATAAATTCAATAAATAGGTATCAAGATCCTCTGGGGTATACTTAATGTATTTTCCAGCATGCCTTCCTTCTACTAGATGACTGCTAAACCTTCCCACAAACGAGCGGTACGCTGGAATCACCTTCTCCGAAATAGATAACTGCAGCTCTTCACGAAGCCGATCATCCGGTACCTTCCAAGCTGTCTGAATCCTATAAATCTCTTCAAAACAGGCATTGAAACTCTTGAACCTCTCCTTCAAGGCCATCTTTGAGGCACTACTAAGACTAGAGCTCCCTCCAATTCCTTCATCCTTCAAACAAGCCAAGGCTCTGGTCCAAGAGGCCCTGAGATAGCCTGTAGCATACTGGCGTATCTGGCCACGGCGCTTCCGGATCCAATCATCCCCTAAGACCTTCCTGATTTCGGAGTCTCTTACTTTCCACACTAGGTAATAGAGATTGTTCATCAAGAATATCTGCTGCAGCGCATTGTCCTCATAGAGCCTTGATTTTTCCTCAAGGTTAAACTCAAGCTCAGACATCAACAACAACGTTCTTTGTCCTAAGGGAGAAATGGCCTCTATCTGGGAAACATCACCCCTGAAATCATTTTGAACCCGATAAAGATCCTCTTCTCTGATTTCCAAGAGCAAGTTCAAGGGCTCACTGTAATCCACAAGCAACTTTAGGTAGTTCATCACATATCGAGCCAACGGATGAACATCCCCTGTAATCACCAGCTTCTTGGAAGTCTCATTCCTAATACAATTCTCAAACTCGGCAAACGTCCCTATCACGGCATTGCCGAGTCCACTAAGCGCTCCCCTGGCCTCACCAGCCACAAACTCATCAGAAACCATCGCCTCCAAATCAGGCAGAACATCCCTCGATGCCTCGTACATATCCAATATCCTGAACAATTTCTCCGGGGACCTCTTACAAATTGAGACAGCCTCGGCGAAATTCAGCAACTGCATAACACACCCTTTAGCAATCTCATTAAAACATACCTCTTTGACCTCAACCAAATCCCCAAACACATTTTCACAGAGCCTCTTCTCACCACTCAGCAAAACCACAACACTAATCTTAACAGCATGAACCCAATTCTTCATCTTCTCATCTAGAACCTTCCATTCAACCCTGTGAACCTCTTCGATACTCAACCTCTCGACACCAATAATAGCCAAGCACTCATCCAAAGCGTCACGCCTAACACCGCTATAAACCTGAAGGCACTCTCTTTCGTAACCAGACCTTATCATTCGAGTTACGATTTCTCTCAGCTCTGGAACCGCATCGGGATGCACCAAATCGATTGAAACGCCATCGTTTTCGTTTTCGTCTTCAAAGCTCGCGACGCGCTCGTGGAACCGGTGATTTGGGGTTTTGCCAAAGCTCTCCGAGCTTCCGTCGATTTCGGCGGCGGCGGCGCCGTCGTGTGAGGCCAACGAGAGTGAAACTCTATGCACCGAGCTGTAGAGGCTGTCGGCGTCTAGGGGGACGGTGCTGCGGATCAGCACATGGCGGAGCTCGTGCTCGAGCCTTGTCATCGCGATCTGGATAGCCTTTTCGGCGCGGTCACACATGGCGGCTCGGCGAGGTGGCAACGGCAGCGCTAACGAGAGATTTTCATCGATCCACTGGATGATGTCATCAACGGCAGAGAAGTACTCTACTCTGTGGACATGCGAGTCAAGGATGGAGGTGGAGTGGCGCAAGGAATCGCCGCCGCCGGAGAAGGAGGCGTCCCAACGGAGGATGACTTTCATGGCGGCCTCGAGGCGGTCAAGGTCTTCTTGTTCCTCCTCATCGGCGGGAACGGCGTCGGAGATGGTGGACTTGGAGTCGTTATCGGCGTCGATGAGGTCAGAAATGGTAGAGAGACGGTTATCGAAGGAGGAGAAAATGAGGAGCATGTCCTGGCGAACCTCCTTGGGAGTGTTGAGACTCATGAGGATCTGCTGCGCCGTCGCCAGAACACGATCCTCTCCGGCGCCGTCGAGGCTAGTGGTGGCCATTCCTCCTCCACCAGCGCGGTGTATTTTGGTCTTTCTGTGTTTCTCTCTTTTTGTTGGAGTGAGTTTCGGAAACTCGTAGATTGCCTTACGTGAGGTGGAAGGGTTTGGGGAATTTGGAAGTGTCAGAACGCATAAGGTTCGAAGAGTGAAGGCCAAGAAGCCTTTTATTCTCGGATAAGTCGGACTTTGTGGGATGTGGATTCTTTTTGGATTCCTTTTTGTTTTATTTGTTTACCTATTTATTTATTTATGTTTTTTCTAGAGAGAAAATCGATGAAGGGATAAGCCGAGGGAGTGTTGTTAGCCCTTAGCCGGCTAAGCTGTGGTTGGGGTTGAAGTGGTAGAGATTCTCACACACTGTTCTGCGCACCCCCATAGCATGTTTTTGTTTTCTGTTTCGCTATAAATAAACAAATAGTTAGTCTATAGATGATTTTTATTAACTTATAAATTTAGATGATGATGATTATTATTATTATAAAGTAAATAATGAATTAAGCTTCAAAGTAGTCTCTGAACTTGCACTTGAGTCTTAAAGTAATTCTTAAAATTAATAATTTCTCAAATTCGTCCCCAAAATTGCACTCCAGAACTCATAGTAGTCCTTGAGACATTTTCCATTCATCAAAACCTTAAAACGACGTCGTTTTGAACAAAAAAAAAAAGAGTAACGTAAACCCCCCAATTCGAACCAAAAAAAAGAAGAAAGAAAAAAAGAAAGTGTAGCATAGAACCAACCCGCCCTTTCCAATTCCCAATTTGTTCCATCCCTATCCCCATTCCCAACCTTCTCCTTCTCCTTCCCCTTCTCCTTCTCCTTCTCCTTCCTCTTCCCCATCCCCATAGTTACATTTATGGAATAATCAAGTGCGAAAAACCGAATCGAAACATTTATGGATTCCAAGCTAACATGGAAGTTGATGGAAAGAAACTGTCTCTTGCATCATCGAACATTGTGTTTAGAGGATGCGAGCTTAAGAACACAAGCTGGGCTTTGGGAGTTGCTGTTTACTGTGACAGTGAGACTAAAGCTATGCTCAACAGCTCCGGTGCGCGGTCAAAGAGAAGCCGGCTCGAGACTCGAATGAATTCGGAGATCATCATGCTCTCTTGCTTTCTTGTTGCTTTGTGTACAGTCACGTTCGTTTGTGCTGCGATTTGGTTGAAGCGCCACAAAGACGAGCTTGATTTGATGCCGTATTACCGGAAGCTGAGCTTCTCCAGGGGGAAACCGAAGAAGTATAAGTATTATGGTTGGTTTTGAGAGATAATTTTCACATTTCTCATGTCAGTTATAGTTTTTCAGGTTATGATTCCAATTTCGTTGTACATTTCGATGGAGCTTGTTCGTGTTGGCAGGCTTATTTCATGATCAGAGATGATAAAATGTATGATAGGACTACCAAGTCAAGGTTTCAGTGTAGGGTTTTGAATATCAATAAAAATTTGGGACAGATTAAGTATGTCTTTTCAGATAAAACTGGTGCTCTTACTGAGAACAAGATGGAATTCCAGTGCACCAGCTTCTGAGGGGTTGATTACAGTTCGACGAAATCCGGAGAAGGGGATGGGGATGGGGAAGGAGAAGGGGAAGGTTGGGGATGGGGATAGAGATGGAACAGATTGGAAATTGGAAGGGGGGTTGGTTCTACGCTACACTTTCTTTTTTTTTTTTCTTTTTTTGGTTCGAATTGGGGGTCTATGCTACGCCTTTTTTATTTTATTTTTTTGTTCAAAACGACGTCGTTTTAAAGTTTTGATGAACGGAAAATATCTTAGGGACTACTATGAGTCCCGGAGTGTAATTTCGGGGACGAATTTGAAGAATTATTAATGTTAGGGATTACTTTGAGGCTCGAATGCAAGTTTAGGGACTACTTTAAGACTTAACTCGTAAATAACTAATAGATCTTTTTCAATCTCGTCTATTTATTTAAAAAATAAAATACTCTTTCACAATTTGACAATTTTTAATTGAATCATAATTATTTAAGTAATTAATCTAAATAATTTTTGTTATTAAT
>NC_029785.2:72194281-72204652 GCF_000816755.2 Arachis ipaensis | reverse complement strand
AACCAAATATTATATATATTGTAACATTTACTACATAAAACTTTATATTTAAGTCGTAAATCAAAGATAGTAAAATATTACGACACCTAAAAAAAATATACATAATATTTGAAGGATAATAATATAACTAGAAGCCTGTTAAAAAAAGATAAATAATATCGACAGTCGTTATCTACACTCGAATCACATTAACACAAATGAACGTTGTATACTGAAACAAAACATATATATATATAAGTTTCAGAATAAGATACATAATAACTATTAGTCTCGACCTGCGAAGAAAAAGTTAGTGAGAATATTACAAACTAAAAAGTATACAAAATAAAAATTATGTTTCTCCAAATAAAAACATTTAAGAGGAAATATACAATAAAGCTTTCAAAAGTGGAGAAATACTAAATACAAAATAAGCATCAACAAAAGTCTTCTTTGCTTCGCCAAAATAATCCTGCACACTCAGTGAGGTGTGTCACGTCCTACATTTGAAAAAATAGAAAATCCACGACGGATGAAAATCCGAAGATTCCCAGTAGAGTAATAGTTCTAAATAAAGACTATATAAAGAAACATGAACCCACTAGGCAATTTTAATCTCCAACTTCATAGAAATTCAAGCCTAGGGTCCTAACTAATCCCAACAAGGTCAATTTTTGCTAAAATCTTAGCTCTATCAATTACCTCTAATCTCAACCATTCTCAATACATCGTCATCTTTACTCCCAATATTCAATTTCCCAGTTTAATATTCAGTTCAGTAATATAAATCACAAATAATAATCAATACAAGGTTAATTTGCTAAGTTTAACATACTATGAACTACCATCGATCTCATTCATTCCCATAGTCATATATTAATCCAAGTCTCAAGTATCAATAATGAAATCATACACAAACAACAAGCAGTACAAAGCAAATACAGTTAAAGAGTAATTACAACAAATAGTACATTTAACCGTTAACAGAAAATCAATTAGGCAAACCAAAATAGTTATGCACACTCAAATAATAGCAAACAAATGCACATGATGCATGTCTGTCCTACTGACCGTGAGCTAAGCTGTCGGTTAAAATGCCAGAATACGACATATCTGGTAGCTAACCTGGATATTGTCTCTCTGTTGTCCATTCCCAAAAAGTAATTGTTATAACCTCGCAGGGAGAGTGCCTTGTACACCTTGCAGAGAGAGTGCGCTGTTACCTTGCAACCAGAGAGAGATCGTAATGCAGCAGAAAGGAAATTCTCAACCTAACTCGTTGACACCATAGCCAAGAATTGAAATCAAAAGGAATCTTCAACCTCCTATTCATTTTTCCAATATAACAAGAGTGGGAATCCTCAACCTTGTTTGTCCACCGTAACAAGAGAGAGAATTTTCAACCTCAACTTGTCTATCAGTGAGCGAGATCAAACCACCATCCTCACCGTAGGCGGGACAAAACCACCATCACACAACATTAATAACGCAAGCGTGACAAAACCCACATTCTTGCCAATCAATAATCATTATTAACCAAACCTATTATCATCGTCAAATTTATCATTAATCATAGGCGCTAGTATATATCTCAATCATAGTTTTCATCCTAAGCCTCATATGAATCCTCACTTTTTGATCTAAGTCTCTAATCAATTCAATTCAATCCTAGTCATAATCTTAACCAGCCTCGTAAAGCATTACTCATCATAACCACATTCATATACATATATATGTATAACCAGAGAGAATCCTCAACCTCTCCAATTCGTGAGCGGGATTAAACCACCCTCCTCATCGTGGGCAGGACAAGACCATCATTCCTACAAAATCACATCGCAACTATGAACAAGTGGGATGAAATCGCCGTCCTTATCCGGTGCAGGTGCCAAATCAATACGCAAGCGTGACAAAACTCACGACCTTGCCAATTCAGTTTTAGACCACATTCACTCAAATCCATTTCATAAGTTATGACATTCAATAACTCTAATTCTTTATCAATTTATCAATTTCATTATCTCGTGAGCGGGACAAAGCCACCGTTCTAATCGTAGGCGGGACGAACTTCCATCCACAACATTCTCATCCAATTATCCAAGGGTTTGTCCGGGTATAATTCAATTCAATTTGTTATACTCCTTCCCAGTATATTCAACGCTTACTAATTAGTTATTCAACTCCATACGGAGGTTAAAGGGGGATATAAATAGACAAAGAAGGCTAGATAGTTTAAAATAATCATTTTAGCCAAAACAAGGTAGTCTTGCATACGCACGCCTCGCACATATGCGCGGAATTTGGTTCGGAAAAATTGGGAAGTCGCAAGCAATGCATACATGTTCATCATTCAAGCGCGAGAGTTCGAGTGCATGCGTAGGCGGCACCCGTGCGTATGTGCGGGAGCTGCCTCTACCCCAAATTTAGCAAAATTTGAAATTTTCAATTTTCAACCCCAATTTTCAAACTTATATAACTTTTGCTAAAAAATTTATTTTTCATTTATTTTTCAACGATTTTAAAGTTCTCATCACCAGCTTTAATTCAAGATAGGTTTCACTCAATTTCAAGTTTCAAGCGCCAAGTTATCGCCCGTCGAAGTTAGCCAAAAATCACTTTTTACCAAATTCTTCTGCATCACTCAATTTCACAAATTCTTAAATTTACCTTTTTTAAAACAAATCGTAGACCAATTCCTAGGTCTCCTTTACACTCAATCATCAATCCCAAATCACATCCTAGCCATTCAAGGGCCAATCAACCAATTTCGATTTACATCAATTCCGTTCAAAATCCATTAATCAATCAAACCACAACAAAATCAAAGCATATAACTCAACCATCATACCACAACCCAATTCAACATATTTATACCAACAACTTACAAAAACTTACCCAATTATGGTGCCAAACACTACCAATCCGGCATTTGGCACCAGTAGCGCAAACCAGAGTGGTCCCCACATGATTCAGAACCGAATCTCTTGCTCTAATTTGAACTTTTAATCAATTTTGAATTAAGAAAAGATATTTTTAGGTTTTAGAATTTTAATTTTGTATCAATTAGTATTAGATATAAGAAGAGAAGATATCTCGGCCTATGGCTTCTTCTTCTCTTCTTCAGACTTTTACAATTTTCTCTGCTAGGATTTTTTCACACCATGAGCAACTAAACTTCCATTGTTAAGGTTAGGAGCTCTGTTTATTTTGATGGATTAATGTTAGTGTCATTCTATTCTTATTTAATGCACTGGTTTAAATTCAAGGATTGTTTTTGTTCTTCATCTTAGGGATTAGAGTATATTGAAAGATAGCTCTTTTTCTAATTAAGTTCTTGTTGAATCTTTGAAAAGTTAAATCACTTGAATAACAGTTTGAAATCAATTCCTCATAACTCTCTAACTACCCAAACTTAACATGATATGTGATATATAATCATCTTATCTTTAGGTACTTAGGGTTTGTGTGGCTCATAAACTAGAGTTGAACTTAATCCTCTAATTGAAATTAAGTGACCAAGGAATTGGCAGTTAACTAGGTTAGAAGAGAATAAATTACTAATTAAAATTTGCCATGAATTAAACCTTTGTATGATTAAAGTAGTTAATAAGAATTATTAATCCAAAAAATTAGTCACCTCCAAATCCTTAACTGTTATATTTTCACCAATCGTTCATTACTTGTTTTCTTAAATTCTTTTATTCATTGTATGATACTGACGTGGCAAAAATTGGCGAGTTAATAAATTGTTATAAGAGATACGTTGCAAGTACAGTTCTTAACCAACTAAAAATTCACTTATCAATTTAGAAGGGTTGTCACAAAAATTAGAATTAAAATACTGGGAGTATGAATCCCACGTCGTCTCCCAACGAGTTGCAGAAAGGTGTGCTATTTTATTAATCAGATATTTTCTAAAATGGTTTGAGTTGATAAACAGGAAATTAAATCAGAGAAATTGTGTAATTTTAATAAAAACCTTGACTGGGAGTAGATTAGTTGGAAGCCCTATTCTTGTTGGAGTACTCTCAAGATTAATTGATGATTGAAGGTTGTTCTGCTTAGTTATCCCTTACTAGGTAGGGAAAAGTCAAGCAAGTTGAAAAGCTATTTCTATTCACAAGTTCCAATCCTCTCTCTTGGAAATGATTGGTGTCAGTGACTAGAGGACAATCCAATAATAAACCCAATTACAATTTTTCTCTTGAGCATTCCAACTCAAGGTCCTCCTTTCAATCAACTACCAATCAAGTTATGGAACTACTCGCTCATTATGAATGTAAACTTCACAACATAAGAAAGGAAAATAAAGAAAGACATGATAAATAATAATCAAAAAGATCAATTAAAAATAAAAGTGGTTCTTGTATTAATAAATTCTAAAAATAATCCAATAGTAATTCTGAATAAATTGAAGACATGGAAGAGTAAGAGACAAGTAAGGAAAACAAACTAGAATAATGAAGTCTTGGCGGAGGTAATAACTCTTCTCAATATCCCAATCCAAAAAGCAATAAAAACGAAATCCTAAAAACTATCAATGTGTAGAGAGAAAACCTAGAGGAGGAGTAAAATCAGATCTAAAACTAAAATTATGCGGAATGAATGTTGTCTTTTTTTGTCTCTGCATGTTCCCTGGCTCTAATATTCTTTTTTGGGCCGAAAATTGGGTCAAAACAGGGCCCAAAATTACCTCCAACGAATTCTGCAGATTCTGCAGATCGCGCACGTCACGCGATCGCGTCATCCAGGCATTCGCGTCATCCAGCGTTTTGCCTTGCCACGCGTGCGCGTCGTCTACGCCTTCGCGTCACTGGTGTAGTTTCCAATCCGCGCGGTCGCGTGAGCCATGCGCCCGCGTCACTTCTCGCTGGTCATCTCCTTAATTTTTTGTATTCCTTCCATTTTTGCAAGCTTCCTTTCTAATCTCCAAGCCATTCATGCCCTATAAAGCCTGAAACACTTAACACACAGATCACGGCATCGAATGGAATAAAGGAGAATTAAAATACAAAATTAAAAGTTTCTAGGAAGTAAGTTTTCATCCATAAAGCATTTTTAGGAAGGAATTATAAATGCATGCTTATTTAATGAATAAGTGGGTAAAGATTTGATAAAACCACACAATTAAACACAATATAAACCATAAAATAATGGTTTATCAGATACTTGGAACACAAAACACTCAATTTGACTTGTTTGACTAGTCTAATCATTCGATTATTGTTGCTCAATCTATTAATCGTCGTGGGATCGACATTCACTCACTTGAGTTATTACTTGGTACGACTCAGTGCACTTACCAGTAAGTTTGTGGTATTCGAAAATTCGCATCAAGAGCCAACTGGGATTCTTCTTTGGAGGACGCCAACGCAATGAAGAGTGAGCCCCTGACTGTGACGGACGGCGTGGGTGGCTCACTCCTTGCGGCGGTGAGGCTAGGATTTTCGTTTTTGTTTGGGGAGAAGGAAGGAGATAAAAGAAACTAGAGAAGGGACTCTAGGGTTGGGAGGAAAGGCTTATGTGCTTCACACGTGCCCCTGATTGCGACAGACGGCGACGGTGGCTCACTTCTTGTGGCTTGCGGCGGTGAGGCTAGGGTTTCCATTTCTTTGGAGAGGAGGAAGGAGATAGGAGAATTGGAGAAAGTGTTGGTTCTGTTTCACACGTGCTTTCTTTTTATTTTCCTTCAACGCGAAATGGCAGCGTTTCATGAGAATCGATGGGGTCCTAATTCGGTCCGACTAAGCGATTTTTGACCAATTCAGTGGTTTAAATTCGGTTTTTAGATTAGTGGTTTTGCATGACAAACCGAGTTATTTAAGCTGATGGTTTACAGTTGAACCGGCCAGTCTGATTTTAGAACCATAAGTATAATAAGCATTTTATTATTTTGTACAAAATATTATTAGTTTTAATTTATATATTTATTATTATTGGGTATTAAAAATAAAAGATATTTGTATTATTATCATTTTTCTAACCTTCCTCAACTCCAACTGTGATTAGGCCTAAAAGCTTGCTCACCGCATTGGAAACAAATATAATTTAATCAGTTTTTATCTGATAGTGCTATACATTTGCATAATAATAGGAGAATTAACTTTAACGAGTTAATGATATGGTGTTTGATCACCATAGGAGTATTTTTACACAAAGTTATCAATCAATCTTGTATGGCTTCTTATGAAAATAATATATTCAACATGAATGTTATTTGTTAGGTAAAAGATAATAAATTGACAAAGAAAATTAATTACAATGTGTATATTCATTTTAACAAATATTCTTCTATTCAATATTGTAAAATATGCACTGACTACCCTGAATTAATACAGGTTCAACTTTTATTAGTAGCGGTAGAATGCCTAAATTGAGACTATAGCATTCATCAAACAAACAATGAAACACTCATTCATGCTTTCTCATTTTAAGTATATTTATACATAAAAGAAATTACATATAAAAAAAAAAAAGAAGAGTTGAATTATAATAAGAGTGATAAAAATGATGATTCTTATAATTTTGTTTGGCCATCTATATATAGAAGACCAGAAGAACATGATTATTTAACAAAATTAATTTATATTTTTGCATTCAATTTGAATAAGTAAGAAATTATCTTATTTTAGTTTAGTTCTTAAATATTAGTTAAAAATATCTCAATTGATTGAAAAATACTACTAAAATAAATTGATATAAATTATAATAAATTGTGTGATATATAAATATCTAATCAAATCAATCAATTGATACAATTAATTTATTATAATAAATTGTATTTAATGAGTTAAAAGAAGTAAATTGAGAAACACTCTCCAAACATATGCTACGTCAACTTTATCATTAAGTGCATAAACCGAAATTTTAATAGATATAATAGATAATAGATAATAAATGAGAAACACTCTCCAAATACATGCTATGTCAACTTTATTATTAAGTGCATAAACCGAATTTTTAATAGATATAATAGATAATAGATAATAGATATGTTACCCTTTATTAGATGCCACTGAGACTAATTAATTGGACAATTAGAAATTGATTAAAAATTTTAAAATTCAAAAAAATTATTTTGTCTTTCGAATAAATGGTTGGAGACTGAATTTTTTTTTTTCTTATTATTAGTATTAGATCAGTGAATATCTATCTAAGTCCTTGATAATTTTGTTGAAAGACTACGAGACTCCGAATAAAAAAAATACCCATTCCAATATTTAATATTTAACTTCGTGAGACTGTTTAGTCTCCCTATCAATGATCTTTCTTCAGATCATGCTTATGTGACACGTTAAACACTAATATATCCTCAATTTAATTATTATAAGTAAAAACAACTTAAAAATCACTAATATTTTTTAGTTTTATACAGTAAATTTAGCTAATATATTTAAAAAAGACAACAGAAAAATTAAACGGTCCTGACAATTATCCTCTAAAAAATAACAAAACTCCCAACAACAAAAATTTGTTTTAATTGGCTCTTAATGGATAAATTAACAGTTTAACATGTCATGTAAATTTATTTCGTTAATACAAAAAAAAAAAAGATTAACAAAAAGACTAATCAATCTCGCTAAAAAAAGATCAAAGACCAAGAAATGTATATTTTTTTTATTTGTTATTTAAGGTAATTATCGACTCGTTTATGAAATTTTTTTCTTAATATTATGATGTTAGAATTGAAATTATTTTGATACTTGTATGACATCTATCTAGTTTGTGAGAAGCTTCGGCAGCCAGTCAGCCATCAAAAAGGAAGAAAAGAAAAATAAATACCACTGATATTAGAATTGAAAGTTGAAGTGTGTAACGCGAACCACTAAGTAATCTACTTGACCACCTAATAGTATGTATATTTGTGGGAGAAGTTGATTCCGTCAAATAGATGAGAACCCAACCACTGTATACATTGAAAGATCAGTTTCAGTTTAGTTTTATCTACCATAAATCTATTATACAGAGATGACCATTTATAGATTGACTGGTCCATAATACCTTTAAAGTTTTCTTTTTGTAGATTCTTTTACTTAATCTCATGTATATCATCAACTTGCTGGTCAAAGGTCCATCTCAATCTCATTCAATATGCCACTTTCTGATTAATATTTCCATCCAACTTGGGCCCTGAGCCAAGAATTTCTTTCACCAATATGTAGCAGTTTTCACACCAGCAAGTAGTGATGGAAACAATCAATAACAATATGGACGTTTTAGTTTAGTTAGCTAATTATAATATCATTATTATTTGCACTCCATAAGATCTCATCATCAAATAAGGGAAATAAGTTTATCAATGAATGTTTTATTGTTATTTTAATTTGTCGTTTATAGGTAGTCAACTGAAAATAAAATTTAAATTGTGGATTCGATTAGTATTTAAACGCCGTGGTTGATTTGATTTTACATGATAACCATTTTCCACAAAAATACAAAAGAAGGTCGTTAAAAGCTTAGAATTGTAGAATTTGTTTGATGAGCATAGTGGAGCCAATATCCGAAAGCAACACAAATTAGAGAGCTTGAAAAGGTCCAGAAATCTTCAATCAAATAAAAATTGGATGTTAATCTTTTTCAAGAAAGTGACAAGGCTTTAAGCCTTAAGGGGTCGTTCGGTTGTTCGGTGTGAGATACTATAACTTATTTTTGGAGTGGTATGTTTGATATACACACAACTATAAAAAAAAAAGATTATTTTAAATTAAAATTGAAGTTAGTGACAGACTATACTCATCTTTAAAAATTATCCTCTTATTAGGTGTGAGTAAGCCTTTGAAATGGTATGAAACTTTGAATAGATTGAGAAGAAAATTTTGGTTTGGTAAAGTTTTTCGAAGAGGTGTTTGTACTTTTTAAAAGCTCAAGCTCCTCATTTTGTGTTTGGTAAATAAAAAGGATCATGTGTTTGTACTTGCAGTTTTTAAAAGATCAGAGTACTTTTGAAAGCACTTAAGGTAGAGCTTTTCAAAAAATTTAAAAGTCTAATAAAAGCAATTGTTGTTGTTTGTGTTTATTGTAAGCTATTTTAATTTGATTTATCAAATATAAATATTACAATTTTAAAAAATCATCTTTTAAAAATTAGCTTTTATAAACTACTTTTAAAAAGTAAAAACTTTACCAAGTTAAGCCTTAGCTACATACAAGACTAACTAGCTTGTGATGCAAGCAATCATAACTAACTAACTAACTAATTGCTATGAATACAATAACTAACTAACCGAAACTTCAACAAACTATATTAGGTGGCACCCGCTACGGGTCAGGATAATATGAAATTCGTTCATTCCCTTACCCAGCTTAAAATGAAGTGAAGAGGATAGACATGGGGTTAATAATTGTGTTCTTTGATTCATAATTGTAGCCTGATTACACTGCATAATTCTTTCAGCCCTTAGTTCTTGCAGTATATAAATATTCAATTCATAAGAACATAGACGTATAGAGTCTATAGAGGCTACACAATTTTAAGTGGCTAAAGTGGTTGGTTCACATCCATCATGTACACATGCCAATACATCTTTGTAATCCCTTGAAATGGTGAAAGAATCATAGACGTTGCCATCACTGCTTTTCTTGTACTCAAATAAGAGAGAAGAATGGTTGAATGCGGTCAACTTGACAAAGCCAAAGTCATAGTCTCTGTAAAGACTCCACTTTGGTGTTACTTGGCTGAAATTCGACAAGTGGCTTCCTGCTCCTCCAACAACAACATGAATTGTTCCGTTTACTGTGCCTGAATACTGTGACCTTTCTTTGTTCACACATTGGTTCTGCATATGTTTTGTTACAAAATTAATGATTATTGATGACGTCCAAGTTTTTAAAATAAAATTCAATATTGCTTACCACGCAAACTCTGGATCTCAGTTTGGGACATCGTATGATAATATAAATTTAATACACAATCATCTAAGTATTTAATTATATTATTTTTTCAGATAACCAAATAAATGTTAAAATCAATTTTCTTTTCAAATAGCATGATAATAAATAATTGAATGTACGTATGTGCAAAATATTTTTATATGATATTGTATTAATATTAAATTTTTGAAGTGATACAACCTCTTTTAAAAAAATGGTTTTATCAGAGCTTAATATAAAAAAAAATGTTAGAGAACTACTAGAATTTATTGTTTTTAGTAATTAGCCAACAATGTTTAAAAGTATAAACTAAAAATATGTTATTAGATGACTATACTAAATGAATTAGACTGTTAGTTAAAAATATTGACAAAAAATAATAAATTTTGCTAAAATTTAAACTTTTCTCATAAAAAAAGATTAAAAAAAAAGTCATGATAAAGTTCCCAAAATTTTAGGGGGAAAAAATTAGTGGGTTTTTTTTTCCTTTTGCTTCATATCACTTTAAAATTATTGGCTTAG
>NC_029785.2:72184013-72194273 GCF_000816755.2 Arachis ipaensis | reverse complement strand
TTTATGAGAAAGATATAAATAAGTCTCTGTTTTTTTTTATACAAAAATAAATAATTTTTTATCAAATTAAAATACAATTAAATTTCTGATTGCTTAAAAGAGTCATCATAACTATATTATTAAACAATATGAGTTTACATTTAGGTGATGAGTCATATACAGATTCAAAAAGGTGCAGAGATATACAAAAAGAGAATAAAAAAGATGCTGAGTCTCTTTTCTTTTTCTTTTTTTTGTACTTACTCTATATCTCTGCATCTTTTCAATTCATCACCTAAATTTAAATAAAACGAGGGCATATTTGGCTATTATTGTGTTTACCTGATAAATGGGGCATGTCCTTTCATAGTTATGGACATGGCCATAAAATGCAATATCCACTTTATATTTCTGCCAAAGTTTCTGCAAACTTTCCCTTCCCATTGGCTCTTCAAATGAACCCTCCAATCCATAATAAAAATCAGACGAATATCCAAGCACTCTATGTGCAGCAAAGATCAACCATGGTTGCTTCTGTCTGTCCACTGTTGCGAGACAATGCTCAATGAATTTGTATTGTTCTGTTCCTTCTCTCCAATCATGTTCAGTGTCCCCTATGCAGAAGCGAAACATGCCATAATCCGTTGAATACCTGTGTATTCAGAATGTTATTTATTATTATATATATTAATTGTATTTAAAAATTATAATATACTATTGCTTTTATTTTCACTGTCATTTTCTGATACGTCTTTGGATCTGTTGATCTGTGTATAAAGTGATAGAATAAGATGAAACAATGAGAGTGCGCGAAAAAACACTCACTATTGCTGTGTATCATTATAAACTAAGTTTTGTACTTTTGTTGAATTAAGCATGTTCGATGATACAAACATTAATGTCATGAATAATTTAAGAGTAATATCTATCATTTTTGAATTTGAACTTAATTCAATTTAACCTCTTCCTGCATTAGATTTGATGCTAATGTGTTAGTTTCTTACAGCTATCTTCAACGTTGAAGTTAAAATTATTTGGAGAACTAAAATAGACTCAAACGGTAAGCCCTTCATGCTTCATTTGGTTCCGTTGGTTTAACCAAGTTGAATTTTGATTGAACTAAATAATAGATACTCTGTGTTCCCTTTTATCTATCACCATCACTTTTTAATATATCTATAGACAAAAATAACAACTTTTTACAATTGACAGCATAAATAGTTATCCAAAAGAATACATGTAATTGCAAGATTGTATCAGATGTTTTAAACAGTGCATCAAAATTAAATTCTATATATATAATAATAAAAGTAAATGATCAGCACTAAGATTTTCATAAAAGATAAAACAGTATTTACCAGAACTTTTCTCTGTTTTCTGCTGGGACATAAAACATGGTCTGAGCCAAGACTCCACATTCACCACCTGAATCTGTAGTATTATAAAAGGATCCCGTGTTGGGCCAATCACGCTCATGATTACCACTGCATCATGATAACACAATTACGAATTCTCAATACAAAAATTGAAAAATCTTGTTCTTATAACATAGGACAAACCTACCTGCCAATCATATATGGCACTTTTGATGCAATTGGTTCCACTTGAGCAGTGAATTGGTCCCATTGTGAGATGTATCCATTTGCATAAGTCATGTCTCCAATGTGGAAAACAATGTCAATGTTTTCTAAATCCTTGATGAGCTGGTCTGTTGTGTTGAGTGAACCAGGTTGATAGTTGTTATACTCGTTTGAACCGTCACGTTCAGCCTGCAAACTTATTGGATCAGAAGTAAATCTTTTTCACCCCTCATCCTCTTGAAAGTTTGTCATTTTAGCCTAACTAAGATTCTAAAGAAAGTTTAGATAAGTTCGGTGTAGGTGTTGATCATTCTATTAAGATCAGAACAAAGATACAAGCCCGACGAGCACTTCCAAATTTTTCGCAACATAAGATAGGATTAAAAAATGGTTTAACATTACCTTGCCCATGTCACCAAATATGATTACACGTTGGAGTGAGTTCTGTCCAGGATAAGGTGATGACTTGAATGAATATTGCTTGCTCCAAATTTCTGAACCATTAGACAAAAGATGCCCCAATCGGTATGTGTACCTGAAGAAAATATATTTGAAAGAAAGAAATTATGAAACAAACTCTGCCAGTTACTCAGTTTGCTATCAACATACATGGATATCAATAACCATACACTTTATTTGGCCACAGTTCTTTAAGAAAACTTGTGTGGATGAACCCGGGATCACGCCAACCTACAGTGCTTGCTGGTGAACCTGCAGAGTGGCAAAGGAAGAACATGGTTTCAAATAATTAGTGATCTTGAATCTTGATGATAGCCAGGATTCAGAAGGTAACAGGGATTATGCATGTGTTTATATCTGATTAAACCTGAAATTGTTAGTTTTCTCACCAATGGCTCAAATGCGAGCCTAATCGAAGTTCTTTCATATTGGCCAAGCAGAAATTTAATTTATGAGTAAGGTTAAATAAAGTTATAATTCAAGAGTATTATTTCTGCAATAGAAAAGTTAATTTAGCCGATTGAATGAAGCATACCACACATGGCGTTGCGACCAAATGTCAATGTTCCAGCAGGAGATTGCATTGGAGTCTTTCCCTTAATACTCCACTCAACAAATGGTGTAGCTTCACTTATGTCATATCCACTTGTCCATGTAACTGTCATCTGCATAAATCACTGTATATTTCATCTTTTCATAGATGTGTGTTCAAAATTTACTAAATTTTATAGATCAAGTGTCTAAGGAGTAGGGTACTGAATTTTATCACGTTGATTCATATAAAGGGTATGTATCACTCGCTATGCTCAACTAAATTGTTATGGCTTGTGATAAATATCTTAAGACATAAGAAATAAACTTACTTCATCCCAAGACTTCCCTTGAGCAATACGCGGATACAGAGGTGCCTTAGGATTCACAAATGATATGAAATTGGAGACTGTAACAAGTTTAGGCTGCAATGATAAATCAATTACAATTAATTAACGGCTAGCAATTTCATAAAATAAAAATCATATACATATTCTGAATCAAGATAATAATGAGCTGTTTTTGTAAACAGCAAATGCTGGATCAAAGTCTCTAAGGTAACACTCAATATTATTAGAAGACAACAAATACAAGAACAGCTGCAATAGTCATGGACATACATTCAATAGTCCGCCAGAAAATAGCGCGAAGGAAAAGTCGGCGCGCTGGTTGATCAATTGGAACTTCAAAGAAGCCTTTCCTGTCTTTGTATACATTGAATTGGAGTAATTCACAAATTTGTACTGGAACAAACATTCAAAAAGATAACATCAGCAGGGTACCACTTTGAAGTAGTTAACCTTAATACAATCTACCAAGAGTACAAGTTAATCATAAAGAGATTAATGAATAACATACTAACCTTTATTGGTGCTGAGCATATGTATGGAGTAACTTCTTTTGGATCATTAACCGGTGGACATGTCGATGAGCTGCAATTAACAAAATACAATAATAATTAAAAAAAAAAAAGAATTATTCAGATACAATACTGAATTTATGTTGAATATGAGGAACAGAGTAAGAACATTACTTGAACTTTGCAGGAGAGAAAACTCCAACCCAATCATCTGCAGATGGGTCAGGGTGATAAACATTCACAGTCACCCATTGGGTATCCTCACCCTGAAATCAAATACGTGAAAAGCACATGAATTGAATGCTGCACACAAGATAAATATGTTTTTGAACATCCGAACTCTTCATAAAAATGTGTCAACACTCATTTTACTAAAATCTTGGTGTGGTCCTCACTTAAACAGCCTAAATCTTACTTTTCATGTTTAAATTAGTTATCAATAAACACTTGCTTTTAGAGGTGCAGTCCAAAATCACAATAGTGTCATCGTGGCGCCCTCTGGAACGGCATTAGAACAGAAATTGCAACAGCATCAGTACCATTAATTTTGGCTCTGGCGGAAATTAAAACTAACCTAACCATCTGCAATTTAAAACGGTTGAGAACAAACCAAGGTAGAGCTAGAACTTGTCTGAATCAAACATGGTCAACTTCTCTGGATAGATATAAAATCAAAATCAGAACAGAAGGAGCAAGTTGATGGTGATATATACCTTAGTGCCAAGAAGAAAAGGGGAGGCTGCAATGGAGGCGTTACTGTGGAGCGAAACAACAGCCTTATGGATTGCAATCTTGGCGAGTGGTTGTTCCCCGAAGCCATGAAAGTGAGCCAAAGCGATGCTCAAGTTGATAAGCAACGAAACAAGAAGAATCATACTGCCTCTAAGGATCAAAACAATAACACCATGACCATCGTATAATACCTCCATCTATATGAATATATTATTGGGTTTTAGTTGCACATGCAATTTTTGTGAAACCAAGGGAGAATCAGATAAGCATAACACCATGACCATCATATAATACCTCCATATATATGAATATATTGAAAGTGAGGAGTGGACTTGAAGTAAGATGTATGCAATTTGTTAAATGCATCTTCCACCTACCTACCAAGCCTTCAACTCTCTAGTCCGTTCAAATATTTGAAAATTCATAGTTAATAGATTATAATTATACCTAAGTATTTCACTAGCTTGGCTTTTTGCTTACACAACAATTGAGAAGTTATTAATTATTATTGTTATCATTATTTTCACTTTAGGAAGGAATTAGCCCTCCAATTGTTGCGATTAACAGACTTTATTAATAAAAAATTCTCTTAGAATTCTGATGGTGATTAATGATTATCTTCATGAGAGCGAAGGTTCTTTTTCTCATCACACGCAGCATCTTCTCAACACAAAGTATACAGACTGAGGAATATACTAAGGATATTCTCAATCCAGCGGTGTACTCGAGATCCCTGAATAAACATAAGTTGAATAGTTTGTCTTTTAATATATTCAGTCTTGTATATATTTTACGATTTGCAAATGAAAAAGATTGAACAAAATACAAATTGTGGATTGAATTCTAATGTGTAGGAGCGAAATTTATTCCTCTTATAAATACCACCTTTACGTATTATTAGCACGAATTTCGACCTATAAAAAAGTTTGATCAGAAGTCATGGGAGGTCGAAAGTGTGGCATGGATGGTTTAGCTGTAGAGAAATCCTTCTTCGATTATAGATCAAAAGTCTAATGATGTGAGGGGTCGAGAAAATAGGGTCGAGACTAGAAAAATGCCATGTAATAAATATGGACACGTCAGAACATAAGATTTGAAGGACTAGACAAGATAGAACGTGAAGAATTATCATGAGAATCTTTTAGAGTAAGATAAGATTGTGGTTTGAGAAAAAAAAAAAGAGGAATTAAGTCGTGGTCAAAAATTATTCAAGAACTAGTCCATTCTTGTGATCTATAAATATGAGGAATTCAGAAAAGTTTAGGAGGACTTCAATCAAGAAAATTAGATAATTAGATCATTACGTAAACTTATAAAATTTCTGGTTTTCGTAAAGTAAAGAAAGAACATGGAGTACAAGTGCATGTGAGCGTTAGAAATCAACTTTTAATTTGTTTTCTTTTGTTTATTTGATTCATTTTCATTAATTTCTTTGTATTTTTGTTGTTATTCTGCTTTCATTGAAATTTTTACACTTTTTATTTGTTAAGTTTTTCTTTATTTAAGTAATTTAGTCATTTACTTTATTCATCATAAATCTGTCGCTAGTAATTTTGACATTATTACTAAGTAATTCCTGGTTCGAGCTCACTCTTTTTCAGAGAAGTCGCATCTACTCTCCAATGAGATCTTGATACAAATTCGATTGGACACCCTATCGAATCATACCAAAAATCGAGTGAAACACGTACATCAAAATTTATATTGTCAATAAAAAAATCATAAAAATATATAGAATCATAACCACACAAATAAATAATTAGATTGATTATAAAAATAGAACAAAATTTGCAGAATTTTAAAGTATTAAGAACTACAACGATTCTTCACAAAGGTTTGAAGAATTTAACAACAAATTGAGAATGAAAATAATGAAATAAAGAAAAATAAACGAAGCTTGCAATGAACATAAGTTATGAAACTATAAATGATAAAAAAAACTAAAAATGGAAGGAAAGCTACAGAATTTGACTCGAAACAGAGTTAGAAAATCTGTAGAATGTACGTGTATGTGATTTTGAGGGATTAAATTATGGCAGAAATCACTTCATCCTTATTAATTATAGCTTATACCTTGTAATTTTATGGGATTAAACTCTTTATTGAATATGTCATTTCTTCAATAACCAGAATAAACGATGGTAACACTAGAGAGAACCTACGCTGAATTCATCGTTGGAAAAGGAAACTTCATTTGCTGCATATGGTTATTGAACTGTATCAATTGTAATTCACTTATCTTGGATAATGGGCATTCTGTGAATGTCATTCGTACTATTGTTAGGTACCAGACAAATGACACAGCAAAATATAGAGATGAAAAATTAGAAATTTGTATAAAATATGGAAACAATTGAATAACTTTCTTTGAGAATTACAACTTCTCTCTATCACAAGGAGACTACAAAACACTCTCTCTTGACAAAAGGAGAACACACTTCTCTCTATATATATAGAAGAAAACTACTCAAAGAAATATTATGTTATTCTCTTTGGATGACTTGATTGAAATGAATTAAAGAAAAACTCAATTTATAGGTGAGTCTCTTCAATATGAACCATCCGTCAATTAGAGGTATATAATTCTTCTCTTTTTCAACCACTAAAATTCTAAGGTTATAAACTAAGATTGTTTATTACCTCTCATTTTATTTAGTTATTATTTATTTATATATTTTCTAAAATTAGCTTTACTAATTTTCACAATCTCCCACTTAAAGCTAATTTTGATAAATTTTCAAAATTCATGTTGCTCATGTATTCCATAGGCCATATGAGGATCTACACCATTCAAACTTTTCTGTGTTGATTGGTTTTGTCATGGCATCTGCTAGGTTATCTTTAGTGTGAATCTTCTGCATATCAACACTTCCTTCTTCTACTACTTTCCGAACAAAGTGATATTGTACTCCAATGTGTTTTGTTCTTGAATGAAAGGCAGGATTCCTTGCAATGTGTAAGGCACTCTGACTATCACAATACACAGAAATCTTTTGTTGTTTGTGCCCGAGTTCTTCTATCAACCTTTGGATCCAAATAGCTTCCTTGCATGCTTGTGTAGCTGCCATATATTCAGCTTCTGTAGTAGATAAAGCTACAACAGTCTGTAATTTAGATAGCCAGCTCACAGCTCCTCCTGCAAGTGTAAACACATAGCCTGTAGTAGATTTTCATTTATCAAGATCACCTGCAAAGTCTGAGTCGACATATCCATTGACAATGAATTCTGATCCTCCAAAACATAATGCAACATTTGAGGTTCCTTTGATGTATCTCAAGATCCTCTTAACAACATTCCAATGCTCTTTACCCGGATCTGCCATAAATCGACTTACCACCGCAAGGTTATCGGTTATCTCTTTAATAGTGCTGTCATTTTCTTGTTCTTTTTGCAATTCATCTTCTGCAAATATCACATCTCTACTGACAACTACCTTGCGAGCAGTGGGATCCCACAGGCGATACCCCTTAACACCATCTGCATAACCCAAGAATATACATTTTCTAGACTTTGGGTCTAGCTTTGTTCTTTCTTGGGAATTGTACATCACGTACACAGGACAACCAAATATATGTAAAGAAGAATAATTAGGTGGCTTACCTTGCCACATCTCCCGTTGAATACCTGCTTGCTTGCAAAATGTTAGAAAATCACCATCGACATATTCTTCTCCATTATCTGTCCTTAAACACTTGATCTTCTTTCCAGATTCAAGTTCTAACTTTGCTTTGAACTCTTTGAACATCGCAAACACGTCTGACTTTTTCTTGATCGAGTACACCCATAGCCTCCTAGAGTAATCATCAATAAATGATACAAGATATTTTGCTCCTCCTAGGGACATCTCCGGTGATTCCCACACATCAGAATGAATCAACTCCAATATGTGCTTGCTCCGAGCAGTTGATCTACCAAACGTCAATCTATGTTGTTTGCTTGTAACGCTGTGCTTAGAAAATGGTAAGTTTACCGATTTGAGCCCGGGAATGAGATTACGTTCTACAAGAATCTTCAAGCCTCGTTCTGACATGTGGCCTAGTTTGCAATGCCATATCATCGTCATTTCTTCTTGGCTTGTTGAAGCAACTGATGCCTCTGCCTCTTGCAAAGTATCTCCCATAAGCATGTATAGATTTGCTGCAATCTTTTCTGCTTTTATTACCACAAGAGCTCCTTTAACAACTTTTAAGATCCCACCTTCAATATGGGTCTTACAACCAAGTTCATCCAATTGCCCAATCGACAACAAATTCTTCTTCAAGCCTTTCACGTGTCTTACCCCTTGAAGTGAACGAATAGAACCATCAAACATTTTTATTTTGACAGTACCCATTTCAACAATTTCTAAGGCATGATCGTTTCCCATAAACACAGATCCTTCCAAGACAGGTTCATATGTACAAAACCAATCACAATGAGGAGTCATGTGCCATGTTGCTCCTGAATCAACAATCCAAACATCAGTGAGCTGTTTACTGCCTTTAGAACCAATTGTTGCTTCGCCATACAGGATTTCTCCATCATCAGAGGTACTTGCAACACATCCTTGAGAACTTGATCCTTCTGGAACCTTCTCTATACTCTTCTTATTCCAACAATCTTTTTTGAAGTTCCATTTCTTACCACAATTGTAGCATTTGACCTGCTTCTTACTTTGTGACTTTGGTCTACTTTGACTCCCACTGAAACCACGCTCCATTGATCTCCCTCTTGTCATCAACAAAGCCTCTGCTTGTTTTGAGCTTTCTAATCTATCTTCCTTATTCTTGCGCCTAGATTCTTCTTCAAGAACCGCAGCAGCCATGTCATCAAAAGAAAGATAATCAGTCAAAACATTATTAGTTAAGTTAATGATAAGCTGATCATATGAATCTGGTAGACTTTGAAGTAAGAGCTCTGCACGTTCGTTTTCCGCTATGGTATATTCCAATGATGAGAGTTGGGAAAATAGCGTATTTAGATTGTTGATGTGATCTGTTGCCGATGTGGATTCACTCATTCGAAGAGTATAGAGTCTTCTCTTCAAGAATATCTTATTGTGAAGTGACTTGACTTCATATAATTTGGTGAGAGCATCCCAAATTTCCTTTGCTGTCTTTTTCTCTGCTACACTTGATAAAACTGAATCAGCTAGTGCCAAGTGTAAGTTTGCAACAGCATTGTTATCCATCTCCTTCCATTTTTCATCTGTAATTCCAGTGGGTCTACCTTCAATTGCTGTCACGCAATTTTCTTTTCTCATAATGGCTTTTATCTTCAATTTCCATATGAAAAAATTACTCCCACTGAATTTCGGAATTTCATACTTTACTGCCATTTTTTAAGATTGTTTATTACCTCTCATTTTATTTAGTTATTATTTATTTATATATTTTCTAAAATTAGCTTTACTAATTTTCACAACTATTATCAATGTTGGAAGCGCACATCAAAGCTTCTCTAGAACTAGAAACTTAGTTCCAGTTTAGTTACATTAAGTCGGAATAGATTAAGTCGGAATAGACAGATGGTTAAGACTTAGGACCATGTCTACGACTCAAGGTGCTGGTATCTTGTATGGTACTTTTTTTAATTTGAAGGATGTTGTTGATTGCACATGTTATAAAACAGTCAAACACATTAAGTAATACCTATATATATATATATATATATATATATATATATATATACTTGTAAACAAATACAATATAATATACACGTGAAGTTGATTGCTAAGAGCCGTTAGATGAAAATTTAATCAAACCAGTCCAATTATTTAACAACCCTCAGTTATCAACTTCACGAAATCGACTGCACCTGAGTTTCCACCATATAACTAATGGTTATAGCAAAGGGTTGTAACCTCATACATTATAAGAATTTAAGGTAAAGAATAAATGTACAAAGAGCATAGTTTTTTTTTAATAGCAATGAAAATATATATGTTAAAAATATTAACACATTTGGCTATATACTGTAATTGTTATTTTGAAAGCTTAATTATTAAGTTTAGCGATAACATTCTTTTTTGTCAAATGAAAATATATTTTAATTTAATTTTTTAGTAATTGATTGACATATTTTTTATAGATTTTGAAGTGAAGGTAAATTTTTTAATTCTTTTTTATTTATGCTTTTAC
>NC_029785.2:72162827-72183995 GCF_000816755.2 Arachis ipaensis | reverse complement strand
TAGCTAAAAATATTGATTATTAGACTTAAATTTTTATAAAATTGAATATTAAATATACTAAGTATAATATTATAGTTTACAAAGTAAGCAAACTATTAAAAAATATATTATTTGCAAGAAGTGATCATGATTTAAACCAAGAGTCTAAGATCACAAGTACAAACGATTATACCTAACGTAAGTTATTATGTACTATTTTGTTACTCCACTGTATATATATATACAATACAATAGTATTTGAAAATATAAAAATAATTAATTTTTTTTTTCTACAGAAAGCAGATGATAAAAATTCACAAATTCGTAAATTGAATATTAGCAATAGAAGAATAATAGAATTTAAATCCGTATTTAAATTATTATGTCATACTCAACAAATAAATAATCTCCTACAATTTAATACTCTACAAGCAAAATTTTTTGGTAGTTAACACCATACAATCGTTTTCATATTATAATCCTTCTTTTGTTATTAGACCTGCATACGGATCGGATCGGATCGGATATAGCTTAAAATTCTATCTGATCCGCACTGTACTCATCGGATCGGATCGGATATGATATCCGCAATTTTTCAGGCCAGATCCGATCCGATCCGATCCGTAAATATGCGGATTGGATATCGGGTATATCCGCATAATTAAAAAAAAAAGTTTTCAAATTCCATTTGGCTATTTTTACAAAAAAAAAAATTATTTTTCACCTGTTTAAGCATATTTAATTCTAAAATATTATCAATAAAAGTTCTCTTGAATAACAAAAAAAAATAATAACACAAGATTTAAGTTTAATTATTCTAAGTCGAAGTACAACATAAAGAATAAAAAACAAGATATCATAAAATTCATAAAACAACACACTAAAATTCATATCACATTAGGGTTTATTTTCTTAAACTATGTTATTTATATGTGATGTGCGGATTTGCGGATCGGATCCGCGGATATCACTGCCGAATCCGCAATCTGATTCTACCATAGTGCGGATCGGATCGGATCCGATCCAATGGCTCTACGGATCGGATAATATTCGCAAAATTCGAATCGGATGCGGATAATTACCGCGGATATTTGTTACTTAATTCCCACCTGGAGCATATATTCAAAGATTGGTATATCCCATGTTATCTTTGCATATTTTTTAAATGAAATTTATTTGAATTTTTTAAAAAAAATAAAAAATAAAAACTTGGTAAAATGTAAAACACAATAAATTAAAAAAAAAATCAAATTATTTTAAGATATATCAAATTTGAATTTGATTGTAAGAGAAAAGAACTACTCATCCTTTAAAGCAATTTCAATGGGTGAGTTTCCAACCTACTTTTCTTGACAAGATGCAGTTCTATCCGTTGGAGAGGAGAGAAGATGAGTCCCTTCACATAATTCGAGAGAAGAGAGTTCCTCCTCAGAGGGACTCTTGATATCCAATGGTGCAAGTTACCTTTAAAATAAGAAAAAGTATATGGAACCAAGAGGTTACCAGCCAAAACCTAAACAAAGTTACATTAATTTATATTAATAATTAATTTTAAACTTTTTAAATTCAAAATTTAAAAAATTTTAAATTGATTAAGTAAACCTAATTAAAACCTATAAAAACCTTCCTCTCTCTCTCACATTAACCTACCCACCTCCAACAATCACACACACAGACCTCTCTCTCTCACCGTCAGGCCCTCTTCGCCTCCCCACCGCGACCACTCCTCTTCTATCACCGACATCTAACTCGTCGGCGAACTCACCAATGCTGCTAGAAGCTTCGGCGACTTCCATGCTCCCCGCGACGCCCTCAACAAGCGCATGCAAGACAACTGCTTCAACACGAAGTCCACCTTCGACTTCGTCACCGACGAAACCTTCTCCTCTTCCCTCCTTAACCACCTCCTTCAAACCCTATCCACCCTCAACCGCGGTGTCACTCGCAAGAACGCATTCGATTCCCTCATCACGCGCCTCTGCAAGCTCCAGCACGTCGATGACGCGCTCCACGTCATCGAATATATGGCACGTATCGACGCCGGAGGCTGCCGCCCCAGTGCGACCACCTTCTACCCCGTCCTGAACATCCTAATGCGCCAGAAAGCCATAGACCATACGCGGTGCGTGGTGGATTTCATGTTCACGCTTAGCGTGAATCTGGATCTGACGGGACACAACTACTTCCTCGTTGCACACCGCTACACTGGAGACGTGGCTGCCGCTGCCGGAGTTTTGAAGAAGATGGAGGAAGATGGGATTGGTGCGGATGCGCGTACGTTCGACGCGCTTGTGTTGGGCGCGTGTAAGGTTAAAAAGGTGGATGGTGCTATGATGCTAGTGAAAAGGATGGTGGATGATGGAGTTCCTATTAGGTGTTGGGATATTAGGTGCCGTTTTGATTATTAAAGAGACTGCAAACTGCACAATTACAGAAATATAAAAAAAATATTCATTTAATATGAAAAAAAACATCATAATACTTAACAAAAGAAATATCCAGTTATATTTTAGCAAAAATAATTAAATATCTATAAAATTTTAAAAAAAATATGAAATTCTTAAAGAAATAGAGACATTCACATTTGCAATACAAAAAAATTCGAAAAATATATAAAAGAACATCCATTTAGTATGAAAAAGAAACATTCTGATACTTAACAGAAAAAGCATCCATGTATATTCACTCGTAGAGTTTTTGGATTCACCCAAAGGTATTTGGCTGATTTTTGGCTAATACTCTTTTGGTTCCCTAGCATTGTTCTTAAAATAAATAGTTATATTAAATTATAATTAATTAAAATTGTTTATGTAAAAAAATTTAATTTTTACACATTTCAAAATAATTTTTGGTTAGATTATTTATTTTTATCTATAAAATTTAAAAATGTTAACCATATTATAAAATTAGTTGTTATAAATTTAAAAATGCTAACTATATTATAACTTTTTTAATATTAATATTTTTTAATAGTAAATTATTTTTGAATTCAAATAAATTTAAATAATATTATTGTAAAAGAAATAATAATTAATATAATTTTATTTATTTTAATTAATTAATTAAGTGGAACCATAACATGGACTAAAGTTAGATTCTCCTAATGGAAAAGAGAGAGATGGTTTGAGTTCCTAATTACTGTTTATGATGCAAAAACTGATATGAAGTTACTTCTTATGACAAATGGGCCATATATAAAAATGGGTCTGCTATACATCCATGTAACCATGTAACCAAGTTGGTCCAAACCCAAAACAACTAACGCACTTCCCAATATCATTAAATAAACGTGACTTCCACGCACTTCATTATGAAAAAACGTTCCTTCTTCTTCAACACACACGAAAACACTTCGTCTTTTCGAATCTCTCTCAAAATCAGTCAAACGTCAATCACATTCTCTGCGAAAATCACTACTGGAAAGAAATCGGAAGAAGATTTCGCAAGCAACAACCAGAAACAAACGAAAACCGCAACAAAGACTACCAAAGGTATGAGAAAACTACTGTTCATCTGAAATCTTGCAATGTAGTGTTTTCCTTAGTTGCATTTTAGTTTTACTGATTTGATTTGCTTCGTTTAGTAGATTGAACTATTGTATATGATTTTTACAGTATAACTAGGGTTTGAAATGATATTTGTTGTTATTTTCATTCAATTCAGTGTAACTAGGACTTTAAGATATACGTGCTTGTTCTTATTGGTATGGATATTTAACTAGAGATTTGTTACTATCTTCAGTACTTCTTTTGCATGGAAGAATACTATTCTTGTTGATTGAAAGTTGATCATCATTTATTAACCACATGAACATTTTTCAGTTCGATGGCCTTTGGGATTTTGGTTCTGTGCATGAATGAGTTTCGGTTCGGTAGGTTGTGGCATTTTAATTAACTTGATTAAGATATACATGATTGTGCTTTTGATGTATTGAATAAGTTTTGTTTAGGACAATTGAAATTAGAAAAAACTCTTTCACTTTGATAAGCCATACTACTGTAAAATTGTCTCATTATATTGGATAGATTTCAACACGAATTGTAGTTGACCTTGATACTTAAAGAAAGATATCAAAAGTTTTAGTAAGAGTTTTTAAAGAAACCAATCTGCAAATGTTATTTTGAAAGAACACCTAATTGATGAAATTTGAAAAACTTTTCTTTTGGAAGATGTTGATTTGATTAAGATATATGTGCTTGTTCTTACTTGTGTGGATAGTTTAACTAGAGCTTTGAAAAAAATTGTTAATATCTTTAGTACTTCTTTTGCATAGAGAAATAATATTCTTGTTGATTGAAAGTTGATCATCATTTATTAACCACATGAATGTTTTTCGGTTCGGTGGCCTTTGTGATTTTGGTTTTGTGCATGAATGAGTTTCGGTTCGGTGGCTTGTGGCATTTTAATTGACTTGATTAAGATATACTTGCTTGTGCTTGTTGATGTATTCAATGAAGTATTGACCAAAATTTTTCATTACAGAAAACACAACAAGAAAATGGCAACAATGAAGGAGAAGACACATTATAACGTAAGCAGATTAAATATATTTATCAGCTTTCATTCAAATAATATCTATTTTGTATTATAAATATATCTTCACATTCTGTTACAAAATTTGCAGAAAACTCACTATTGCAAATGCCAAAAAAAGGCAATAGCAACAGTGTACAGGGAAATGAGTCAAGAAAAGAAAGATATTGTGGAAGAAATGGGATTTGGTGCCCTGGCAAATGTCCCAGAAATGAATGTCTCTAATACCCTCTTGAAAGAATTGCTTGATCGCTTTGATGAAGAGAAAGGATGCCTGAAAACTCTCCAGGAAAAAATATACATAACTCCTCAAAAAGTAGCAGTTGCCCTCGGCATAACCAACGGAGGTAATACATTTTTCACTTACTGCTTATTTTCAGTTCATTGGTGTCCAGAAAATTAAACTGACTGTTTTTGACTGATTTTTTCTATTAAAATATTGTAGGAAATCATTTTTTTGATAAGGTTGATTACAACAACCTGAATCCAGTAGACAAGGAATGTGCTGGATATGAGTGTAGAAGGGGAGGAGAACCAGAAAAAAATCAAGAGGACTTTTGTTGTCTTTATACAAAAGTGCTTCTTGCTCCCCACAACAGTAAGTGTGGCCTCCCCAATCCATAAGCCACTGATCTTTCATGTGGACAACATTCGGGAATGGGATTGGACAAAACATGTGCTCAACTTCTTGATGAAAGGAGTTGAAAACAAGAGAAAGAGGAAGAAACAGTCTGTTGATGGCTGTGTTTTTGTATTAATGTTGATATACTTCTACGAAACTAAGTTCCCCCTCCCATTCGCACCTGATGCTCCCCCTGCACTGTGGGTGGCCCATTCCACAAGGCAAATGATCCTTGAACAGATTTCTAGAGAAGCAACAGAACCATTGGTAAATACTCTACTAAAATTCTCCCAAAATTTTGTTTTCAAATGCTTTTAAAATACTCGACTAACTAAATAAACTTCTGTTTTAGATTATAATTAATTTATTTGTCTTACTTGCAATTGTTAGTTTGTTCATTTGAATGTTTCTACATTAAGAAATATTTTTCTTCATGATTAAATAGTTGTCATGTACTATTCACCATTTGAATATTTTTCGGTTCGGTGGGATTGCTTCATTTGGTTCACCGCATTGATAATGTGTTTTCTTGATAATTAAATAATTGAGTCCTTGTTTCTGTTATAGGGACTTCTGTACAACAAGGGAAAAAAGAAATTAAAAACAAAAACAAGTAACTTGGACAAGAAAGAAAAAGGAAAAAAAATAAAAAAGAAAATTGTCGAGATGGATTCTTCTTCAGAAGAGGAAAGATTTTCCGAATCTGAATCCGAAAGCCAGTAAGTTTAATTTTCATATTGATTTCATTTAACTTGTATTTGCTTAAATTTGTTCTTATGTGCTTGTTCTTATGTATTGCAGAGAAAAAGAAATAAAAAAATCAGAACAAAAAAAAGAAAACAACCACCGTAGGTGATTAAAAAATAAACTAAAAAAAAAAGCCTGTGCCGATAGATTCAAAGAGCACAAGCGAATCTGAAAGCCAGTAAGTATTGTGTAATTTCTGTGATCAAATGAATTAATTTCGGTTCGGTGAGTTTCTAATTTTCGTTTTAGTACTTTAATTCAATTCGGTTCGGTGGTTTCTGTGAGTTTGATTGACTTCATTGTTAGTGTTTTATCTCTGGTATAAATTCGATGTGTTTGTCTGTATTCCAGAGAAAATGAAATCGAAAAAACACCCGTTATAAAAAGAAAACAACCGGAAAGGGTGGCAAAAATACAAGCCCAATCTGACAAGGAGTAAGTTTCTCAAATCATATTTTCTTTTATTGATTCTTATGTTCTAGGTTCCTTGATACTTAATTTATGAACTTTCAGAAATGAACAAGCAAAAGACAATGCTGCAAAAAGGAGAAAACGAGCATTGGAGATGATAAGAGAAAAGAGATCAAAGAAAAGAAATGATGGAGCTCAGTCAGCAAACATTGCTCCGGATCATTTTGACTCTCCACAAGCACAAAATGAATTCTCCCAGACGTAAGATTCAGTTTATTATTCCCGAGTTCTTTTTCTTTCTTTGCTTACTTTTTCTACAACCTTTTCTAATTCCTCTAGATTCATTACTAATATTTATTTAAACTTGCTTAGAGTGCCAACTGTAAATCTGGATAGCGAGCAACTCTTACAGACTCAAGGAAGCTCTACACCTTCTGTAAATGCCGTGAGCAATACCAGGTAAATTGGTTCACTGAATATTCTACTTTCAGTTCGGGGGTTGCCCAAAAATGAATTTAATGTATTTCTAGACCTCTGCTTTTAATCTTGGTTTCTAATTTTAATTTGTCATCTTTTTTTTAGAAAAACAACCCCAGAAAGTACGGTTAAATATTTTAGAAAATGGAAAATCTTCCCAAGAAAGACTTTTAAAACTCCAACAGTGTAAGTTAAAAATATTTATGTTATTCTTTTAGATTTAGGTAATAATTTTTGTTTAATTAATCACAAGGTAAATGTGTTTAAATGTCGCTAGAGCTACACCTGATTCTGAGCTACAAATCGTTGAGTTTTGACAAGAAACTCGTTCTCAACCTTTGGAAGTGTGAGTTTTTCAATGTGCAAATTTCTATTTTTCAATGTGCAAATTCTAATTATTCAACATTAACTTTATCATTGTTTACATTCCTTAGACATCCTCTTGCATTGTCTCTTCCAAGTTCTGTCCAGGAAGAGTTGATCAGAGATGACTTCATCTATGTCCCTCCACAAAATGAAACACAACAAACTTCTAATAATGAGTAAGTTAATAAATATTTATTCACCACATGAATCTTGTTCAATGTTTACTGCTTATACATGGTTTAATTATGGTTTAGTTGAAACCAGAAATGAATTCAATGTGTTCTTGTCTTTGGACTCTCTTCTGTTTATTACAGCTGCCCTCCAGAACCCGAAAAGCAGGGTGTTACGGTGTCTCTTACAAGTTCTATAATTGAAAAATTAATCAAAGATGACTATGTCTATGAAGTTTCTAATCAAGAGTAAGTTTCATATAAAAATTCTTTTTATTAATTTTAATGGTATAGGATAACAATTCTGGGTTGTTATTGAACTGTTTTATATTTAATGCAATAGCCATGTCAAAGAAGAAGAACAACAATCCAAAGAACCTCCAGTGGCACAGCAATCCAAACAAGAAGCACCTGTTGATGTGTAAGTTTTACTGCTTATATAAATACCGATAATATTTACTGCTTATACATGGTTTAATTATGATTCAGTTGAAACCAGAAATTAATTCAATGTGTTGTTGTCTTTGGACTCTCTTCTGTTTCTTATAGCTGCCCTCCAGAACACAAAAAGCAGGATGTTACGGTGTCACTTACGAGTTATATTATTGAAGAGTTTTTCAAAGATGAAGATGTCTATAAAATTTCTGATGAAGAAGAATAGCAACAATCCCAAGAACCTCCGGTAGCATGAAAATCAGAACAAAAAACTCTAATCTTGTCATCATTTCATAGATATTTTACTTGCTTTTTTTTAATATCATTTCGGTTCACTATAAGTTTGGATTTTGGTTCACTATTTATTTAAATTTCGGTTCACTACAATAATTAAATATTATTTTTGTTTAATATCTTTGTTAAATATTTATCATCTTGCAATGCTACTCAACCTAGGAAAAGGGAAGATGAAAGGGCTTCCTTTAACCTTGAGATAAGTCCACCAGCATCTCAACCAAGTAAGCCCTCTCAATTGAATGTTTCACAGCTTGAAATCTTGAAAGAGGCGGTGGTAGATGCTGGAGTGACAGCAGCATTAAACTTTGCTGAAGCAACAACTTCAGAACTAACCTTACCAGCTTCTGAAGTTTACAAAACCCCGGAGAAAAAGAAAAAAAAATCATAAATGAGTTGATTGAAAAGTTTTATCGATGGATGACACATGTGAAAAAGACAAAAGATGGTAGCAATGAATATGATCCAATATTTGTCTTGAAACACGAGGAATTTTACGAGGGATTAAGAGAATATTTCATGTCTCTAATGCTCAAAGAACAAGTGC
This sequence comes from Arachis ipaensis, assembly GCF_000816755.2. NCBI lineage: Eukaryota > Viridiplantae > Streptophyta > Magnoliopsida > Fabales > Fabaceae > Arachis > Arachis ipaensis. Next base: position 72,175,414 of record NC_029785.2, on the reverse strand, counting down.
ATGCCATGGTAAATCCTTTGCCATTTGCGTTAACGTTAATGATTTTTCTAAACAATCCTATATAGTATATCTCATAAATTTTCATCCTGTAGGTGGTTTGTATATACAGCATGATTCTCAACGAAATAAAAGTTCGACGGTATCAAGAACTAATATACATTGTGCCGCTGGATATTGTGGTAAGCTAAATTTCTTATTCACTGCTAATTGCTGTTCGGTAGAGTGGGAATATTAATATTGATTCACCTCATTGTTATGTGTTTTGTTGAGTTCTTTTGCATAAATAAAAATTTTCTCATGATAATTGAATGTTTTTCAAGTATTATTCAGCACATGAATTGTTTTCGGTTCGGTGCATGAATTGTGTTGGGTTCAGTGCAAATGTGATTTAACTGATATTCTTTTTGCAGAATTTTATGTTGGGGACATGTAACACCTTAACTTCTAGCACGTCATGATCGTACTAAGAGTAAGGCGTTACGACTCTATTTTCCTTTTATTAGCTATTTAATATTGAGCCTCTACACGTTAACTGGTCGATAGTTTTTAAGAAAAACGAAATTCCTTTTAGTTTGGTATATACTTCAAACTCAACTATGTCAGATAAACATATACTCACATAATTAAGATTAATACATAATAATTATTCATACAAGACTTAAATACAAACCTATCCCTCTGTAAAAATACAACACTTTACAACATCAAGGGCGAGGGAAATAAATCCAAAAGCAACTAGCCAAACAAGCCTTCTATGTCCGTAGCTCTTGAACTAGCCATCCTGTCTGTACCTCTGAAAAGATTTTTTAAAAACTTTGGGGTGAGAACAAAGCCACACGTTCTCAGTAGGGAACGTGAACGCCGCAATATATAGAGTAAACACAAATAGCTAATTCATATCATAAAAACAATTTCACTTAAAACAGTTTTAAATTCCTTTCTTTAAATCTCGTTACGTAAATAAAATCCCAGTCACATTAACAATTCTTTATCCATAAACAACTTTCCTAAATACATTATTAAGACCACAACTCAAGTAAAATATCCATCAAACACACAAGAAAATCACCAAAATAACAGCACAGTCACAAATAAACAAAATAAAGCAAACGCAATCAAATGTAAATGCGCAAACAAGATGATGCATGCCTGTTCCTAGCGCAGACCATGAGCTCATGCGTCGGTTGTCTACCCGCAACCCGACGTTACTCGGAGTGAACCCCGAATATGGTCCCTTTACTGTGTCAATTAGACACATTGGCATCACGGTTATCCGTGTCAATTAGGCCTCATTATAATAACAGTTCAATGTGTATCACAGTAAGAAACAGTGCTATCAATTAGGCGAACATTCTCGCATTAGCAATCTCAGGCTATCCATTAGGCGGGCACTTTCGCATTAGCAGTTTGGCACAAGGCCCATTCAATATACACTTTTCATAATTTACTTATTCATTTCAATTATCTCTTTCAAACATGGTTTCTCATTTACTTTCTCTTTATCATGCCTCTGCATCACCAATACTGTAAAACATACCTCCGCATCACCGCCTAACTATACATACCTCCGCACCACCGTCTAATTATACATACCTCCGCATCACCCATTAACCTTAAACATTCTTGGAGACAACTTACACATTTACATTTAACTAAGTTCCTGAACTTTTATAGGAATTCAGACATAATCTCCTCTAAAATAGCACTAAAACCACCCTTACGGGTTCCCTCAGCTTTAACAACGTTCAAACTTTCCTCAACAATTTACTAGGTAAACATTCTTAATTGGTCATTATACTCTCTTTAATCCCTTTAGTTATTGTAAAAACACGGGTTTAGAAAATAAAACTTGGTTCTGGGGCATTCCTACCATAATTGAAATTTGTACAAATCTTTCAAAAATTCTACTATCATTGCAGAAAAAACAGCAGCGAGTAGTAAATTTCTTAAATTCACTAAAAATCCAATTCTCACCCATTGCCTTTCAAAATTCATGTACTTAAAAACAACTCTTTCAGATTTCTAGAAAACTAAATTTTAGACTATTACCATGTCACATGTAAAAGTTATGAGGTTACGAACACAGCCCTGCCTTATACAAATCTGTTTTCAAAATCCAACAAGCAACTCACACTTTTTGCAACATATCTAATTGGTTAAAAAGAGTTTTGACACGAAATTTAAACTGAATATTTTAGACACATAAAGCTTGAAACTGCCGTTAGTTTCAGCCCAAATACTCATCAGAATTATAAATTAAGTGAATTGGAAGTTGGTGCTTCTGCAGTAAAGAAACAGAATTTTCTGCTGAAACCATCAATCTTCAAAAATTCATTTCTCCCAATCCACTAATCAATTAATTCTGAAATTTTTACGAGATATTAAGAACACATTAAAGTTTCATAGAAAAATAATTTCATCTAAAATTATGATCTGAAATGCTCCCAGAAATTCGTTCATTCTGCTGCCAATTATGCAGAAATTGCAGAAATTCTGCATAATGCACTTCCAACAACCTCTCATGCCAAATCTTATATTCAAGCATAGGATTCATCTAAAACCACATTTCTAACTTTCTTTTGACTAACCAAAGTTGTCCAAGAACTCTTAATTCAATATATTACAATTTCATATCATAGGTGCAACGTAACCATATTATCACAGCATCCATTCTTCAGCATCTCATCTATAACAACATATCAAGTTCTGATTCATCAAATGAATTTCCAGCAATCATAGCAACACTCCATACACAAAATCAACGTCAACAAGTACTAACAGCAAGTATAAATTTAAAATATCTGAAGTTGTATTGTGTGTAGAGGTTGGCGGTGGTAAGTGAGTCATGAGGGAGTGTGAGCGTGGCTAATAGAAGAATGCACAGGTGGTAGGGGTTATACGTGTAGGTGAATTGGGTAATAGGGTTAGGGTTTAAATTTGGGGATTAGGGTTTTGGGTATGAAATTGGGGATTTTGGGTAATTAATAATTTTAATAAAATTAAAAAATAATATAGTAATTGAAAACTAATTCCAAATCCATTAATAATATCCACAAAATTATCATTTAATCATCATCTACAAATTATTTTCAACTCAATATTCTAATTCAATATTTGGAGATAATCAAATTAATTTTCTTTAAATTATAAAATAGAGTTAAAAATCTAATTATTCAAATTGAAGCATATAAAATCCTCATTGTTTTTAAATCACTAAAGCTTTAAATCAATAATTAAAAGTACTCAATTAATACAAAAATTTCTGAAAATATGCTTTTGAATAAATAAAATAAATCATAAATAATTTATTATTTAATTTTCAAAATCTGGGTCTTACATCCTACCCCACTTATAAAAATTTTCGTCCTCGAAAATTGATATAAGATAGAAAAGATTTGCATCAACTTCACTTTCAAAAATATAAAAAAAAAAGAAACAAAAAAGTCTAGCACGTTCAGTTTTGTTCAAATGTGAAAGAAATCATATCTTATGAATGATAAGATATGGTCAGAAGTAATTCAAAGCACTTCTTAAGAGGGAAGTTCGAAACAAAGAATTTCACTGCAAACAATCAAGGAAGAGTTGACATCAAACCACGTTGGCACAAATAAGAATTATATGTTGAAACGAAGTAACCCCTAAAACTTAACTTCTAACGTTTCCAAACCCCGTGATTTACGTCTACTTATTACTTCTATTTCGTCTATGATAATCCGTTAGTACCCTCATATACATAAATCATTAGTATTAAGTTGGCCAGACTTAATACCATGAGGTATGCAATGGTAGGCTAACAGCGTTAATCAACAGACAGTCATGCATATCAAATCTAAATTCTTGTTATCAGAACAAGTCACTAAGCATGACAGACACTCAGAGTATGCAATGAAGCATAGTCAGTCCAATCCCAAGGCTCTAACGGGAACGAACTGCTCTGATACCATAATGTAACACCTTAACTTCTAGCACGTCATGATCGTACTAAGAGTAAGGCGTTACGACTCTATTTTCCTTTTATTAGCTATTTAATATTGAGCCTCTACACGTTAACTGGTCGATAGTTTTTAAGAAAAACGAAATTCCTTTTAGTTTGGTATATTCTTCAAACTCAACTATGTCAGATAAACATATACTCACATAATTAAGATTAATACATAATAATTATTCATACAAGACTTAAATACAAACCTATCCCTCTGTAAAAATACAACACTTTATAACATCAAGGGCAAGGGAAATAAATCCAAAAGCAACTAGCCAAACAAGCCTTCTATGTCCGTAGCTCTTGAACTAGCCATCCTGTCTGTACCTCTGAAAAGGTTTTTTAAAAACTTTGGGGTGAGAACAAACCCACACGTTCTCAGTAGGGAACGTGAACGCCGCAATATATAAAGTAAACACAAATAGCTAATTCATATCATAAAAACAATTTCACTTAAAACAGTTTTAAATTCCTTTCTTTAAATCTCGTTACTTAAATAAAATCCCAGTCACATTAACAATTCCTTATCCATAAACAACTTTCCTAAATACATTATTAAGACCACAACTCAAGTAAAATATCCATCAAACACACAAGAAAATCACCAAAACAACATCACAGTCACAAATAAACAAAATAAAGCAAACGCAATCAAATGTAAATGCGCAAACAAGATGATGCATGCCTGTTCCTAGCGCAGGCCATGAGCTCATGCGTCGGTTGTCTACCCGCAACCCGACGTTACTCGGAGTGAACCCCGAATATGGTCCCTTTACTGTGTCAATTCTCTACCTTGGCATCACGGTTATCCGTGTCAATTAGGCCTCATTATAATAACAGTTCAATGTGTATCACAGTAAGAAACAGTGCTATCAATTAGGCGAACATTCCCGCATTAGCAATCTTAGGCTATCCATTAGGCGGGCACTTTCGCATTAGCAGTTTGGCACAAGGCCCATTCAACATACACTTTTCATAATATACTTATTCATTTCAATTATCTCTTTCAAACATGGTTTCTCATTTACTTTCTCTTTATCATGCCTCCGCATCACCAACACTGTAAAACATACCTCCGCATCACCGCCTAACTATACATACCTCCGCACCACCGTCTAATTATACATACCTCCGCATCACCCATTAACCTTAAACATTCTTGGAGACAACTTACACATTTACATTTAACTAAGTTCCTGAACTTTTATAGGAATTCAGACATAATCTCCTCTAAAATAGCACTAAAACCACCCTTACGGGTTCCCTCAGCTTTAACAACGTTCAAACTTTCCTCAACAATTTACTAGGTAAACATTCTTAATTGGTCATTATACTCTCTTTAATCCCTTTAGTTATTGTAAAAACACGGGTTTAGAAAATAAAACTTGGTTCTGGGGCATTCCTACCATAATTGAAATTTGTACAAATCTTTCAAAAATTCTACTATCATTGCAGAAAAAACAGCAGCGAGTAGTAAATTTGTTAAATTCACTGAAAATCCAATTCTCACCCAGTGCCTTTCAAAATTCATGTACTTAAAAACAACTCTTTCAGCTTTCTAGAAAACTAAATTTTAGACTATTACCATGTCACATGTAAAAGTTATGAGGTTACAAACACAGCCCTGCCTTATACAAATCTGTTTTCAAAATCCAACAAGCAACTCACACTTTTTGCAACATATCTAATTGGTTAAAAAGAGTTTTGACACGAAATTTAAACTGAATATTTTAGACACATAAAGCTTGAAACTGCCGTTGGTTTCAGCCCAAATACTCATCAGAATTATAAATTAAGTGAATTGGAAGTTGGTGCTTCTGTAGTAAAGAAACAGAATTTTCTGCTGAAACCATCAATCTTCAAAAATTCATTTCTCCCAATCCACTTATCAATTAATTCTGAAATTTTTACGAGATATTAAGAACACATTAAAGTTTCATAGAAAAATAATTTCATCTAAAATTATGATCTGGAATGCTCCCAGAAATTCGTTCATTCTGCTGCCAATTATGCAGAAATTGCAGAAATTCTGCATAATGCACTTCCAACAACCTCTCATGCCAAATCTTATATTCAAGCATAGGATTCATCTAAAACCACATTTCTAACTTTCTTTTGACTAACCAAAGTTGTCCAAGAACTCTTAATTCAATATATTACAATTTCATATCATAGGTGCAACGTAACCATATTATCACAGCATCCATTCTTCAGCATCTCATCTATAACAACATATCAAGTTCTGATTCATCAAATGAATTTCCAGCAACCATAGCAACACTCCATACACAAAATCAACGTCAACAAGTACTAACAGCAAGTATAAATTTAAAATACACAACATCGTCAATAATTACTACATTAAATCATTAAACCAATCACCAACTACATCCATGATTCAACTCAATTCCAACAATTATTCACGCAAAGCAACCATAAACCATTTGCAGTTACTCATTTAATTTTAATGGTATTCATAACTTAAAACATTTATTTTTAAAACAAATCCCCTACCTCAATTAACCGAAACTCCAAGAAATCCATAACCGCGACAATTTCCCTTTTTTTTTCTTCCTATCTCGCAGCAGCAGTAACCTCACACAGAACCAGCAACAACTACAACAGTCCCAAAACAGCATCGACACCAACACTAGTTGTAGCAGATATTAGAAGCAAAGTGGCGGAGCTAAAATAAGAATACATGTGACTATGATCAGAACAAGAACATGACAGAGGGATAAGTTTGAAGCAGAACAAGAATGAGAGGGTTACAATTTCAGAAAGAGAGGATTCGAAAGCAGAACAGCAACTCTGGGGTTCTTCTCCAGCATCAAGGGCGACGTTTGGTTCACCACCATCAGTGGCACACGACCCGACGGCGGACTACGCCCGCGGTCACGGCGGCAGCGGCAGCAACAATGGCTGCGACAACAGCTCCTCTGGCGCATTTGCTTCCTCTCCCTCCGCGAATGGTGACGGCAAGGCACGAACGGCGGCGACCCTTCCTTCGTGACATGACAGTGATGGGACGAGCTCGACGTGGACGGTGCGACGAAGAGTTGAACGGCGGCGGTACCCAGCCGCCAACGCCACGCCCTTCTCCTTCTCTTCTTCCTCGCGGTTCCCTCACTCTCTGGATCTCCATCTCTCATTTCTCTTCCTCTGATTTCTCTTCTTTTCTTTTCCATTTTGTTTGCTGAAGTTGTATTGTGTGTAGAGGTTGGCGGTGGTAAGTGAGTCATGAGGGAGTGTGAGCGTGGCTAATAGAAGAATGCACAGGTGGTAGGGGTTATACGTGTAGGTGAATTGGGTAATAGGGTTAGGGTTTAAATTTGGGGATTAGGGTTTTAGGTATGAAATTGGGGATTTTAGGTAATTAATAATTTTAATAAAATTAAAGAATAATATAGTAATTGAAAACTAATTCCAAATCCATTAATAATATCCACAAAATTATCATTTAATCATCATCTACAAATTATTTTCAACTCAATATTCTAATTCAATATTTGGAGATAATCAACTTAATTTTCTTTAAATTATAAAATAGAGTTAAAAATCTAATTATTCAAATTGAAGCATATAAAATCCTCATTATTTTTAAATCACTAAAGCTTTAAATCAATAATTAAAAGTACTCAATTAATACAAAAATTTCTGAAAATATGCTTTCGAATAAATAAAATAAATCATAAATAATTTATTATTTAATTTTCAAAATCTGGGGTCTTACAGAACACATGGCGAGTCCTACATTGATAAAAGTACAAACAAGGCCTACCGGTTCGATATTGAACAGTATGCCCACCATCGGCAGTTTCTTGACAAAAGAAAACTTGCATCGCATCCATTTGTAAGTTGTAATTTCTAAAAATTATTCGATAATTCTCTTGTTTGCTATTATTTTGACTGAAATATTTTATTATTTTTTCAAACTTCAGCTATTTGTGCCAATTTGTAATGGAGCATATTGGTGGTTGTGGATTACCGATGTGAACAAAAAGAAATTCTATGTGCTTGACCCTATCAATAAACTGCTAGAAAATATACCTGATTCGAGGAAGAAACTGAACAAATTTATTGTAAGTTATTTTCTTGTAAATTATTCAAATTATTCAGTAAATGAAATGAGTTTGGTTGAGTGTTGTTGATTTATTTTGTTCAATTTTTGCATACGTTTCAGGGATTAATAATTTCTCAGATGAGGGTTTATGCTGAAGGGGAACCATTAATGGAGGATGGACTGGGAGTAGAAGCAGAGTATATCCTACTAAATGGTCAACGTACAGAGTAAGAATCGTTCTCTTCTATAGTGCTATTTTTAATATGTTTTATTTTGTAGACTATTAATCATATTATACTCAATTCTTGCTTAGCTATGATTGTGGGATATACGTCATGAAATGGCTTGAAAAAATTCATCCATAAAAGATCAGAAGTAGAAAGAGATATAAATATTGAGCTTGGACACAAGTTAGTACTTTCTAAAGTTATAAACTTCTTTCTTTTCTGTTGCATGAAATGAACAAAACTAGAGATCAAGTGATTTGGGAATTTGAAGCAATAAGACTCCCGAAGCCATTTGTTGCCCTCTCCAGCCTTTATTGTAAAATCACATAAGGGGATTTAGATAGTAAATAGCATATACTAGGATTGGCTGTTTGTAATTAACAATATTTTGTTTAACTTGTTTAAAAAGCAAAAAATGCTTACTTCAAATGTATATATGTGAATATTAATCTAAATGTTAATGTTAATATTAATATTTATATTTGATTAAACATGAATTACTCATCTGAGATGTTAATTTATATATCTGTTGGAACTGTCTGGCTGCTGTTTTATTCCAGGTTCTCAGTGATTGCAATCACTGTATTTACCAATACATTATGAACTCCAAAAGAACACAGTGAACCGAAATTAATAGACTGGACAAACCGAAAGATGGAAACACAATGAACCCCTAAACCCTGAACCCTAAATCCTAAACACTAAAACCAGAACCTTGAACCATGAACCGATAAACCCTAAACCCCTAAAACCCTAAAACCCTAAAACCCTAAACCCTAAAATCCTAAACCCTAAACCCCTAAACCCCTAAAATCCTGAACCCTGAACCCTGAACACTGAACCCTAAACCCTAAACCCTAAACCCCGAACCCCTAAACCCCTAAAACCCTAACCCCTAAAACCCTAAACCCTGAACCCTAAACCCTGAATAATGAATCCCTAAACCTTAAACCCCTAATCCTAAACCCTAAACCCTGAACCCTGAACATAGTGAACCGAAATTGATACACTTGGCGAACCCAAAGTTAGAAACACACTGAACCCCTAAACCTTAAACTCTAAAACCTGAACCCTGAAACACTAAATCCTAAATACTAAACACTAAACCTAGAACCCTAAACCCTAAACCCAGAACCTTGAACACTGAACCCTGAAACCATAAACCTTAAACCCCTAAAACCCTAAAACCCTAAACCCTAAACCCCTAAACTCTAAACTCTAAACCCTGAACCCTAAACCCTGAACACTATATTCGTCTAATTATTTTTAGACTCCTTTCTTCATAACGAACCGAAAACATGCACATGGTGAATCAACTCTTTGGTAATTACCGAACCGAAAAGTTACTCACAGTTACATATTATCAATTCAATTCAATTCAATTTAGATATAGATCACCTCAGTCCATTCAATTCACTTCAAATAAAATTAGCAATTTCATTCCATTGAATTCGATTCAAAATTCAATAATTCAAACCTCATCAAATTGATGCGTTTCAGAAGAATTATCCAAATCTCACTCATTCAACTAATTTGAAGTTGATTCATTCATTGTTTCAATTCAGAAGTGCAGATCGAAGAAGAAAACAAAAAAGAAGATGAACGACGAAGCTAATTGCGTTGAAGTCAATCCAGATCCATAATGTAGAGAAGAAAAACGTAAAAGAGGAAAACAACGAAGGAGAACAGGAAGAAGAAGAAGGTTTACGTTGTATGGAAAGGTTTACGTTGAGAAAGGTTGATCACACAAAATAAGGATTACGTTATATACGTTATAAGAAGCGCGTGTAAAACAAACGAGTGTGTGGGGCATGGAGTGGAAGGTACTTAGATATCATCCATATAATTTTTACATGAATATAGAGTTTTTACGAAATAAAAATTGAGATGAATTTCCTACTGAAAATGATATCATGCGAGCTTTCCTTCATTTGACTTCCATGCCCATCACCACTGCACAGTATCTTCCGTAAGATACAAAGGTTGTATATGTATGTGACTTCTGTTCTCTCTAAACAACAATAAAAATATAAAAAAAAATTATTGTCTATTAACAAATTATTTAAAACTAAAACAATTATTAATTATAAAAAAAGTTGTAACTATTATAAGGATACATGCGTAAAAATTGAAATTTTTTAAAGTAGTTTTAAAAAGATATAAGTTAAAATTTGAATACGTTTGACTATGTAATGTAATTCTTATTTTGATATTCTTTAATAAAATACCATTCTACTAAATCAATAATTTCACATATTAATTTTCAGTAAGAAATATACTCATTTTTTTAAATGAAAAATCTAGTAACACAATATATGTTTTTATTCGAAAAAAATCTTCTAATCCAAAATAATACATAATTAACAGAGAAATGATATATTAAATATTATCTATTTCTATTGATGATAATAATAGGCTACAGAAAAATTTACTTTCAATTTTTTCCTTTCCCAAAATTTCATTTAATAATAAGCGATATTATATTAATTTTTTTAATCTCCTAATTTTGTGCTTGTATTTGGCTTGAAGACGGTACAAATAAAATAATAAATATTCGACAATATTTGTATCATCTTATGTGAAATTCACAATTTAAAAAAAAAATAATGACCTTTACATTTAACATGATTTATCAGCATCTCAACAAAAATTACATAATTTATTGTTTAACTGAAATTGATGGAAGATAAAGTTATGAAAAGAATCTAGTACTTTTGGTTTGTACATATATGAGTTACCTGTAGCCAATCGTTCATGATGGTTTATATTCTATAAGGACGTGGATTTGATTTTGTTTTTGATATAAAAGGTATTTTGGTAAAATGATCATTACCAATTTTAGCTAAACTTTTCACTTAAAGATAAACTAAAGTATTGTTATTTGTTGGCTCATGCATATAGACAAAGTTGCAACAAAAGCTCCTTATCAAAATTTTCTTGTTTAGATTTGGTGGAGACTTAGTTCTTGATTTAAATATAATGAATTGTAAAATAGAAGCTATGGTTATTAATTAGACTTGGGGTATGATTATAGGAAAAACGTTCGAGGGTCTATTTGAAAAGTTTTAAAAGTAATTTTTTTAAATTTTTGACTTATGAAAAGTAGTAGTGTTAATGTTAATGTCTGGTGCAATTTTCAAAATCAAATTGCGGCTTTCTAAGAAGTTATTTAAGAGCTTATACAAAAGTTAAAAAAAAAATGACTTCTCTCATAATACTTCTACTTTTTATCACATTTCTATAAAATAAGCACTTTTAAAGTTAAAAAACCAAATATAAAATAACTTATTTATAAGCTACTTTATATAGAGCCATTTATTGTTTAAGTTATTTTTTCAAAATGAGCTTAATTAAGTTATTTACCCAAAATGTCATTTGAACTTTAGCTTCTTGGCAACAATTCTAGCCTTTTGATTAGTTAAAAAAATAAAAAATCTATTTCTAAGATTATATATTCGGAGCCTGTTTGAAAAGTTTTAAAAGTAACTTTTTTTTACTTTTGACTTATGAAAAGTAGTGATATTAATGTCTGATACAATTTTTAAAATTAAATTGCGGCTTTTTAAAAAACTATTTAGGAGATTATAGAGAAGTTAAAACAAATGACTTCTCTTATAATACTACTACTTTTTATCACATTTCTATAAAATAAACATTTTTACAATCAAAAATCCAAATATAAAATAACTTATTTATAAACTACTTTTAATATAGTTATTTATTGTTCAAGTTATTTTTTCAAAAAGAGCTTAATTAAGTTATTTATCCAAATTAAATCTAAGTATCCAGTGAAAATTTAAAAATATTTTTAGTAATTCTTAATAATATAGGTTAGTTATCCCCACCACAAAACTAATTTTGTCCCTACCGCAAAACTAATATAGGTTATTGGAAGAAAAAGGTTAAAAACTATGTTAAGATCATTTTTTTAATAAAAAAAATAAATAATCTATTCTTGAAGAAATATTAATCTTAAATAAGAATATCGAATACTTTTTTAAGTATTGACTATGATATATTAAACAGAAATTGTTGTCCAATATAACAATGAAAATAATAATAAAAAGAGTAAAGTATTATTTTTGTTCCCAACGTTTGAGGTAAGTCTCAAAGTTGTCCTTAACGTTTCAATCGTCCTATTTAAGTTCCTAACGTTTCAAAACTGAGTCAATGTTGTCTTTCCGTTACGTTAACAGAATTGACGGTAGGACAAAATTGAGACGATTTTAAAACGTTAGGGACTTAAATAGGACGAAAACATTGAGGACAAAAATGATACATAGAAATAAATTTTAATTTTATCCTTCAATAATAT
>NC_029785.2:72158839-72160228 GCF_000816755.2 Arachis ipaensis | reverse complement strand
CTCTTACTACTTCAAGAATAAATTCGTCCGAAGAAAAAAAAAAACCATGTCATGCCGCTCATATCATCAGTCCACAACACATGTTCAAGAAAAAGGTTAAAAACTATGTTAAGATAATTTTTTTAATAAAAAAATAAATAATCTATTCTTGAAGAAATATTAATCTTAAATAAGAATATCGAATACTTTTTTAAGTATTGACTATGATATATTAAACAGAAATTGTTGTCCAACATAACAATGAAAATAATAATAAAAAAATAAAACACTACTTGAATGTAAAACTATTATGAAGATTTAAATTGTTACCTAATCTCATTGCTATAGCATAAGGGTCCCTTGTAGCTAACTCATAAACAATTTCCAGTCCATACCTCTTTATAACTTATAACTATAAATCACATACAAAGGGAAGAATGCGAAAATAAAAAACTAAGCAATTAATGGTAGCTAGATTGGTAAGTCATAAAAAGCATGTAGCATTTGGATAAATAATTCAAGAACTTGTTATAATTAACTATAAAAATAAAATCATATATAAAAAAAATAAAACTGAAATTTTATATCACACACAATATTAAATACAAATTTAATAATAAAAATAAAGTGATAAAATGATAAAAAAAATAACAGTAAAAAATATATGAAGTAGGTGATTCACATAGAACATTATTTTAAAATGGTATTGTAAGGTCAATACTTTTCGCAGATGAATCATTACGTAAAAATGGTGGTGGAGGGTCAATACTTCCAACAGATGAAACATTAAGTGAAAATAATGGTGAAAGATCAGTGCTTCTAACATATAGAACTTTACGTAAAAATGGTAGTGGATGGCCAGTACTTCCACCAGAAATAGAAACATTTTCACAGAGTTAAAAATGATAGAATAACTTCTCAAAAAAGAAAAGTCGTATATTTCTTTTCAAAAAATAAAAAAAAAAATTTAAATGGTACCAAACACTCATATTATAACTTTTCATAATTCAAAAGTCAAAATAACTAACTTCTGCTCTTTCCCAAAATTATCATAATCTTCTAAGCTGTGATTCTTAAAAAGTCCCATAATTTAGAGTAAAGATATAAGGATAAAAATTACCTCATGAGTCATATGTCTCAATTCCCCTGCCCCTCCTTTTCAATACTCTAGTCTCTATAAATAATTTATCCAAAAATATATCCCACTTTAGTCCTGGCAAGGTATGTCTCATTGCTTCTATGTCTTTTATACTTTACAAATATATTCTACAGACGAGAAAAACTATTTATGTGGCTTTTATTGCAGTTTCAGATTTTGAAAATATACTTTAACAGTAGAGAATTTATTTTGCAAATAAATAATCATTCTATACACATTTATTTCTAAAATCATTTTATAAAATATAATTA
>NC_029785.2:72145251-72158796 GCF_000816755.2 Arachis ipaensis | reverse complement strand
TGAAATAAATAATTTAAAAAATATTTACCAAAATAAATATTCCTCTCTTATCTCGTTTACCGTGTAAACGAGATACATGTATTTTTTTTAAAAAATTAAAAATAATAAAAAATATTAATATTATCAATAATCCAAACTTTAGCATGCAATTAATACATAAAAAGGTTGGTATAAGAGATTAAAATGGATATGTTTGATCAATTAGTACTCAAAAAGTTGAGAGGAGAGTGAGAAGAGAATTGAAAGGGTTATCTCTCACGTTATCTCTCACTATCCAGGTGAGAGATAACCGTTCTAATTCTCTTCTCACTATCCCCATCAATCTCTCCTATGGCAAACGGTTATTTTTATTTTTCAAATTTAAATCAATCCAATTATATCATAATTTAAACTAAAATTTGTTTTTTTTCCAAAGATAGTAGGTTATATTTCATTAATTATTGAAAAATAAAATACAAAGATGTCCAAAAGCAGGACAGCATAATGAAAGGTGGGGATTTCCCAAAAATACTACACTGAAGGTATTCATCCAACGGTTCGTGGTCGAAAAACGAAGAAAAATCTTAAAAAAGAAAGAATGATAAATCAAATTGAATGCAACTAAGAGCTTGCCTCATGGAGATGACGACCTAAACTGGGAGTTCTTTGTATTTCACGGAGCAACTTGACAGAGCTTGCTAGAATGGCAGACGGCATTGAAGTAGAACCTTCAAAAATCAACTGGTTACGAGCTTTCCAGCAGTTCCAGCAAATGATGGCAAGCAATTGAGGATTACGGTTAGCATTCTTCAACGGGTGAAGCATCTCTGTTGATGCAGTCCACCATGTCCAAAAGTCGTTAGGACTCTGAGGGGGAAGACAGTTACGAAGATAACTCTGAGACCATACATCTTTAATTCTAGAGCAATCGATCAAACAATGAGTGACTGTTTCAGTTGCTTCATGACAGCAGGGGCATATTGGTGATATAGATGGGATACGGTGATGAATCTGAGCAAGCACCGGAAGCGGGCCATGGAGAGCTTTCCAGATAAATAGCTTAATTTTGTGAGGCAAGTTCAACTTCCATAGATCAATCCATGGCTTTTTCTGCTGCATATAATTAGGGAAAGCTCCAGAGGCAGATGGTAAAATAAATAGCCAATTCTGTAGCCTGAAGTTGTATCATATTGCTTGGATTTGTTCAAATTCTATTGCAATTTGTCCCTATTCTGCTGAATTTTAACTGACAAAATCCTGTTTACAACGTCTTGGAGAAATAATTCTTGAATGAGATTTTGATTTCAATTCCTATCTTCAATGATTAGATCTTTAACTCTTGGAACCAACTCAGAAATAGCCTGTCTATTTGGCATATCAGAAATCATTAAAGGATACAGAGGGGGCAGCCAAGGATCCTCAAAGGTTTGGATATTCTCTCCAGTACCCACAGCCCAATTAAGACCTTTTTCAACAATCTTTTGGCCTTCCAGTATGCTCCTCCATCCCCAAGAAGGTAAGACTCCAATTTCTGCCGTTATAGCATTACCATTGCTAAAGTATTTACCTCTTAGGATTTTGGATAATAAGGAAGTAGGCTGTGTTACGAGTCGCCAAAACTGTTTGCCTAAAAGTGCCAGATTTTGGATTCTGAGATCTTTAAATCCAAGGCCTCCTTCTTTTCGTGGGCGAGTCATAGTGTCCCAGCTAATCCAAGCCATCCGCCTTTCAGAACCTTTTTGTCCCCACCAAAACTGAGAAAGTAGAGAGTGAATTTCTGAAATTAAACCATCAGGCAACTTGAAGCAAGACAATGTATAAATAGGAATAGCTTCTCCCACTGCCTTAAGCAATACGTGTCTACCACCTGACGATAGAAGATTGCGCTTCCACCCTTGGATTCTTTTCCGAACCTTTTCTTTGATCATACTAAAAGAAGCCTTTTTCGATTTAGAGACTGTAGAAGGCAAACCAAGGTATTTATCCTGAGTCCCAATATGATTAATATTCATAAAGTTAGCCAGTAGTGTACGAGTAGTGGAGGAAGTGTTGTGGCTAAAGAATACAGCAGATTTATTAAGATTTACCCTCCGGTCACTGATGCTTTCATAAGAATTCAATAAATGCAGGATATTTGAACATGCTTCAGGATTAGCCTTACAGAATAAGATAGAATCATCAGCAAAGAGGAGGTGGTTGACCTTCGGATATCGCCTATGTATCTGAAAGACCCTGAATTAGTCTATTTTGTTCTGCCTTGTGTAGCAAGAAGGAGAGACCATCTGCACAGAAAAGAAAAAGATAGGGAGATAGAGGATTTCCTTGTCGAATATCTCTATTTGGTTTGAAAATACCATAAGGTTGTCCTTCCACAATAACAGAATAAGAAACAGTTGTCACTAATTCTCAAATCCACATGATCCACCGAGAGTCAAAACCAAACTTCTCCAATATAAACCAAAGAAAGTGCCATTCCACCCTATTATATGCCTTACTCATATCTAATTTTAGCGCCATTTCATTTTCGAGTCCCTTTTTTTTGTTCTTCAAGTAATGCATACACTCGTGAGCAATTAGGATATTATCAGAGATTAATCTGCCTTTAATAAAAGCACTATGCGTAAGGCTAATTAGTCTATTCATCATACCCTGAAGTCTATGTACAAATACTTTGGAGATAATCTTGTAAAAGACTTAAGATAGGCTTATTGGTCTTACCTGAGTCATATCTTTAGCATCAGAAATCTTGGGAATAAGACAAATCTGAGTGTGGTTAAAATCCTTCAAAATTTTGCCCCCTAAAAAGAAGCTCTTAACTTTTCGAAACACATCACCACTAAGTATGTTCCAAAAGCTTTGAAAAAATTTTTCTGTCATACCATCATCTCCTGGAGCACTTTGAGGATGAATGCTAAATGTTGCACGTTTCACTTCCTCCATAGTCACTGGTCTTTGAAGCCTACGGTTCATGTGAGCTATAATCTTAGGTTCAAAATCAATAAACAGAGATTCAGGGTTCTCATGATAAGTGGAGGAAAAGATGTCCTTGAAATAAGATTCAGCCACAGAAGCAATACCAGCATTTGAAGTAGCCACTTCACCATCACTGCCAGTTAGTTGCCAAATTCTATTCCTTCGGGTTCGATTTCTAAATTTCTGATGGAAGAAAGCTGTATTCTGATCACCGGATTTGAGTTATTTGACTCTAGACTTATCTTTCCAATAAGATTCCTCATTTTGCAATGCTTTTTCAAGTTTATCCTCTATTTCTGAAATGATGTTGCCTCCATGAATTTCTGCTAAACGAAGTTCCTCTAATTCAGACTGTAGTAAATCAATCTCCACCTTCGAATTAGATCTGTGTTCTTGTTGCCATCTGACAATCTTATGCCGACAACGCTTTATTTTTTGAGCTAGGATATACATGGCTGAACCATCAATATGTTCGTGCCAAACTTCTCTAACAATCTGCCTTATTTCATCATTGAAATACCATCTTTCTTGGAATTTGAATCGGCATTTAGATCTCTCAGTTTTCGGATTAGAGTCTAAGAGAAGAGGGGAATGATTGATAAACCACTATTTCATGATTTATCTTGTGCTCAATTGAGTGGATTTTATCAACTCTTTACCCACTTATTCATACTATTTGCATGATTTTACATTTGCCTTCCTAATTATGTGCTTTGATTGAAAACATGCTTCTTTGGCCTTAAGTTCCCTATGTTTAATCCTCTCTTATTACCATTAGATGCCTTGATATGTGTGTTAAGTGATTTTAGAGTTTATAGGGCAGGAATGGCTCAGAGGATGGAAAGGAAGCATGCAAAAGTGGAAGGAATAAAAGAAGTTGGAGAAATTGCTAAGCTGTCTAGCCTGACCTCTTCGCACTCAAACAGCTATAACTTTAGCTACAGAGGTCCAAACAACGCGGTTTCAGTTGAGTTAGAAAGCTAACGTCTAGGGCTTCGATTTGATATATAATATGCCATAGTTGCCTTGACGCTAGGCAACGCGGTCGCGTGATCCACGCGGACGCGTCGTAGTGGCGAAAAAACCAGCGTGGCAGATTTCATCTCCAGCGATTTCTGGGCTGTTTTCAACCCAGTTTGCGGCCCAGAAAACACAGATTAGAAGCTATAAAGTGGGAGAATGCATCCATTCATCTCAGGCTTTCACATTCACAATTTTAGGAGTAGATGTAGTTTTTAGAGAGAGAGGTTCTCTCCTCTCTCTTAGGATTAGGATTTAAGACTTCTCTTAGTTTTAGGAGTGACTCTCAATCCCAGATTCAATGTTCTTTTTATTTATTTTCTAATTTAATTTATGAATGTCCATGTCAGATTTAAGTTCTTTTGTGAATGTAATTCGAGGTATTTTTAGATTAAAAATTGCTTTGCTTTATTTATATTGATGCTTTTAA
Organism: Arachis ipaensis; assembly: GCF_000816755.2. Taxonomy (NCBI): domain Eukaryota; kingdom Viridiplantae; phylum Streptophyta; class Magnoliopsida; order Fabales; family Fabaceae; genus Arachis; species Arachis ipaensis. Next base: position 72,154,394 of record NC_029785.2, on the reverse strand, counting down.
TTTAATTTAGATATTTTCTTCCTTTTGGCTTTGGTCAAGTGATTGGTAATACTTGAGTTATCAAACTCAGCAAGTGATTGAAATTGGCAGATTCTGATTGAACTAGGATTGCTCTAAAGCTAGTCTCTCCATAGGAGTTAACTAGGACTTGAGAATCAAGCTAATCAGTCCACTTGATTTACCTTCATAGTTAGAGGTTAACAAAGTGGGATTAAAACTCAATTCTCTTCACACCTGATAAGGATAACTAGGATAGGACTTCCAGTTCTTCATACCTTGCCAAGAGATTTTATTATTGTTAATTTATTTTACTTGTCATTTAAATATACCTGTGCCCATTGCCCAAACTCCAAAACCCCAATTTACAAACTCATAACTAATAATAAGAACATACCTCCTTGCAATTCCTTGAGAAGACGACCCAATATTTAAATACTCGGTTATCAATTTTAAAAGGGGTTTGTTACTTGTGACAACCAAAACTTTTGTAAAAAAGGTTGATTGCTTGGTTTAGTAACTATACTTGCAACGAGAGTTTACTATAACTTCTAAACCATCAATCTTCAGTTCTTTCAGTGATCCAAACCTGATTCTGATAGTCTAAGAACTTTTGCATTGGGATAGAGTTGCTGCCAATCAACTCCTACCAGGAACCGATCCAGTCTTTCCTGTATCAACTCATCACCCCTCCGTCTATTTGACCAAGTGAATGGTCTTCCGACCATACCAATATCAATCAGAGAATTATCATCAATAAAACTGTTAAAGGTTTCAATAGAAGAAGGAGATTTAGCACCCCCACCTTCTTTCTCCAATTGATTAGAAATGGCATTAAAATCACCCATTAACACAACCTTACCATCGAATTGTTGGGTGACTGAAGTTAATTCAGCAAACTCAACCATTCTATGTTGATCATTTGAACTGAGATAAACACCTAGAATACCATAGGGATCATTAGAACCAGCTATCAGAACTGATACCACAATGAAGAATCTACCATGCTGTAAAATCTGAACAGTGCAACCATCCCTCCATGCCATTGCCAAACCCCCTGATAATCCATCCGGATCTACAATAAACCATTTCTTGAAACCACAAGATCTTAGTTTTCCTTCAATTTGTCAAGATTGATTTTTTGTTTCACAGATAAAACCAACCTCGGGGGAGTAGGATTTACAAATCCCTTTAAGATTGTGGATTGTCAGGGGTCTCCCCGAACCCCAACAATTCAACGAGAGCAGTTTCATATTTCTTTGGGTGCCACTTGAAGGCTGGCACCCTCCACCGTCATAGCATCAGAGACAATATCATTGAGACAAATTTTTTTTGAAATATCTTCAGTACCATTACCTCCACTCCTCCGTTTGAAACCTATCACAGACTTTCTGGCAAGTTGTTTCAGGTTTGGCTTTTTGTTCTCTTTTTTAAACTTGGATATGAAGTTGTTATTGTGTTGGACATTATTCATGGGATAGGATATTTCCAATAAAGCATTAGAAGAAGAATTAGTATCAGTAGCCGTACCTGTATTTTCTGATTCACCCTCATTTTCTGTTCTAGAACCCAAATTGGCAGCAATTTTTTCATTATTCTATTTTTCCTGATCATCTTGCACACTCATTTTTGAGAAACTATCAAAAAGCCAAGTAGGTGGAGATTTTTTCTTCGGTTGAGCTGGAATAGAACCATCCCGAGGTTGGTTAAGATTGAAAGAAGCTCTCTTTTCAGTTAAACGCCTACCGACTTGATCTGCCTTAAGCCATTCACCAACTCTATCTTCCTTGATATTGTTTTGGGCAGAATGATCAATAAAACATTGGCAGTTCTTAGATTCATGCCCCAATTTTGCACAATAAGTACAGAACACACCTATACGTTCATAGTGTACTCCAATTTTCAGCATTTTCTGATTAGGATCAAGCAATTTCAGTGTATCTCTCACTCTTTTATCACCGTTCAGTTCCACTTTAGGCTTCACTATACGTGTATCTTTGCCTTTAACTTTAAATAGAGCAACATCTTCAATTTGACCAAGTCTCCCACCCAATTTTCGGCCAACCTCAAGTGTTTTGTATTGTTCAGGCAATTCCCAAATTGTGCCCATACAGGAAAAGAAGAGATGTGATTATCCTCCATGTTTATTGACTGCTTCCATCTGTGAACATGAATAACAAAACTCTTGAATAACTAAGGTGAACCCCTCTCAATTCGAGTCACATCAGAGTCATTCTCAAAGAAAAATTGAAACTGGTTCCTGGATTTTTTGACTACTCTGAATCCTTCTGGTTTATTCCATACTGCATAAAGAGCTCCTTCTATGGTACCTATGGAAAAGATCCGATCTGAGAAAATTCTTCCGGACAGGCTCCGTGTACAGGCTTGAATTCCTTCAGAAACTTCTGAGTCTCTGATTTGTTGCTCATGATGTAGAGAAAAATAGAATTGGTATTTAATGATTTCAGAGGGAAATAAGATATATGGAATGAGTGAATTAGAAAACGGAATGAATTAAAAGAGGAATGAATTGGGAGAGAAAACGAAAATTAGGGAACTAAATGGAAAAGAAATTAAGAGAAGAAAGTAGAAGAAGATGGAAAAGACTTTGACAAAGAAAAGATAAAGAAATGTGTAACCATGGAGGCGGCACAGTGAAACCCTAGCAGAGCGTGAACGAATTCATGGGGGCGCTAGATGAGGAGTACGTACTCCCACGGCTAACCATTTGTTATATACTCTTTTTGAGTACTAATTGATCAAACATATCCATTTTAAAAATTTTTAAATTAAATTATGATGCAATTAGATTGATTTAAATTTAAAAAATAAAAATAACCGTTTGCAAATTGTTAAAAGAATTGAAACGGTTATCTCCCACTATCCACGTGAGAGATAACCGTTTCAATTCTCTTCCCACTATCCCATCAATTTCTCCTAACATTTGGCAAACGATTATTTTTATTTTTCAAATTTAAATCAATCCAATTGGATCATAATTTAAATTAAAATTTTTTATGTACTCTTTTTGAGTACTAATTGATCAAACATATTCATTTTAAAAAATTTTAAATTAATTTATGATCCAATTGAATTGATTTAAATTTAAAAAAAAATTATTCAAAATTTAATAAAACAATTTTTAGTCAAAATAAAAAAATGTAAGACTTTGACAAATCCTATCATATAAAAGCTATAAAAGCATGAAATTTTATTAAAAAATTATACATAAATAACCTTCTTCAGATATATTATTTTTTTGGAAAAGTTTTAAGTGTATCAAAAATACTGGTGCTCCAATTATTTTAACCGTTAATTTGAATTATAAAAAATATATATAATATATATTAATTGTGTAAAAACTCTAATTTTTGCACTAATGCGAGTTTTTCTTAAAATAATATTTTAAAGCGATTAGTTTTATCTTGACGAGTCGACTTCGAACCCCGAAGTAAAATAAATGGTAATATAATTTATTATTATGTTATTTATTTATTTTACTTGTTCTAATTATAATGAAGCCTAGATAATAATATTAATATTATTATTATCAAGTCCGAGTTTTACCGATAAAACTAATTATTGGTATTTCTTGATGAGTTTAGAATTGCTAATGCTTCATCAAATATCTTTCATTTTCCAAGTTACTAATGTCATTTATGTTAGTAACTTATACATATTTAACTTATTATTATTATTATTATTACCGAAAAAAAAAGAAACAAAAGAAGGAATAGAAACGTGAATTACTTGAACTGTGGTAACCCCGATTAAAATAAGACCCTACGACCCTACTAAAAACCTCCCAGTTCTTACCCATTTTCTTCCTCCCCTTCAGATGGAGACCGGAGTTATATTTTACGAGATGGACCCTCCCTATATATACGAGGATATAGTACAGCATATGTTTTATGTAGTAGCTGCGGAGATTAGGACTCGTGTGTACATTCTGCGTGATCATCCTTTCAGCCACCCGATTGACACTCCAGAGTTTAACCCCGACATGCTCTATGAGTTTCCGCTGCAGTGGGTTCACCCGGATGCTCCATTTCACCCGTTTCATGACGGGCCGGTGCCTCACCAGCATCCTGCTCAGCCTGCGGATCAGGCGGACCCTGAGCCTGAGCCCATGGAGGAGCATATTCCGGAGCCTGTACCGGAGGAGGATATCCCAGTGGAGCAGATCTCAGTATCTTCATCCGAGCCATCTTCTGAGGAGCCGCTCACCGCCTCTATTAGTTGACCGGCGAGTGCTGGTCAGACCAGTAGCACGAGTGCCAGTACCCGTCCTGAGGTTATAGAGATTTTCGACGACGAGGACGAGGATCCTGAGGAGTGTTCTGATGTGGTTGTGATCTCCTCTGACGATGATAGCTGAGGCCTGAGAGCTGCGGTTGTGCCTTTTGATAGTTTTTTGCGATAGCCTAGCTTTTGTGTTAGTCTCTCATTTTTTGTTAGACTCACTGAGAGAGTAGGGTGTACAAAGTTGACTAGGCTAGTTCGGGCGCCAGCTTAGGAGTTTTCTCTAAAATAAGCCAGTTTTGAATCAGACTTGAAAACTTTCAAAGATTTAGCAACTTGAGGGTCTTATCTTGAAAGGCAGACTAAAAAGAAAGACTCACTTCATTTATCCCCAAGACTTGTAACCGCACCGCCTACTCTTACTGTTAGAGTTCCGACTACCCTGAACCCGTAACTGCTTTTACGGAAAGTAATGCTGGCTTGTATATGTTTAATTAGCTGTCCTTGCGAATCTTTTTATAAAATAAAAGTCTTTTCAAAATTCGATAGCACGCTAACCCGATTACAGGCTTAATAATAAATAGTAAAAGTTTCAGTGGAACAAGTTGGTGACACTTGATTTCTAGTATGATCATGACTTACTGGGACTGGGTCGTTACAATTTGGTATCAGAGCAGTTCATTCCTATTAAAGCCTAGGGATATAGACTGAATCATGCTTCATTGCATTCTCTGAGTTGTGTCTCATGCATATAGGATATCGTTGTGATATGAATTGCATGACTGTGGCTGTGTTTCCATTTTAGAGACTATTCACACTTTGCCTGAAATGTTAAGACTGATCACCTTAATATTGCACGTTGGGCGTGAACAGGATCTTGATGGCTGCACGGGGACGAGGATGTGGTAGGCGTGGTTCGAATCCTGTAGAGGAACCGACGAGGGGTGCGGATGCTTTCATAGCTGCAATGAACACCATGGATGAGGCTATGCGTGAAACGGCAACTGCTACTACGCGAGCAATTGACCGTTTAGGAGAGAGGAACGGAGATCGTAACAGAGGACGCAATGGTAAGCGTGGTGGAGACGGTAATGAAAATGAAGGCACTGGAAACCACGATAATCCTATGACACTGGCAACCTTTCTGAAGGTAAATCCGCCCAAGTTTAAGGGGACGCTTGTTGCAACTAAAGCTGACAATTGGTTCTGTGGTATTGAGAAGTCACTGCGAGCGCAACATGTACCAGAAAGGCAACACGTGGAGTTTGCGACCTATATGCTAGAGGGAGAAGCTGAACATTGGTGGCATAGAGTGCAACGCTTGTTGAGGCAGGAGGTGGAGGAGATTGACTGGGACACTTTTAAGGAGGAATTTTACAAAAAGTATTTCCCTAGATCTGTTCGTGATGCTAAAGAAATGGAACTGATGTAGTTGACGCAAGGGAATATGTCAGTGGCAGAATATACTCGGAAATTTGAGGGTTTGTGTCGATTCTCTAAGATCTGTCAGGGAAACCCAGATGATTTTGAAAAATGGAAGTGTTTAAAGTACGAAGGAGGACTTCGCGACGAGCTAATGCATTCATTAGTCCCGCTGGAGATACGGAATTTCGCAGAGCTTGTCAATAAGAGTCAGCTGATGGAAGACTGTGAACATAAGATGGCAGCGTCAAGGATGGGACATCCAAGCTTACCGCCAAAAAACTTTAATAATTTTCATAGGCATGCGGTACAACGGAAAGTTGATTTTAAGGTACCAGGAGTACCTATGCGAGGGAACCAACAAGTTAGAAACTTCCCTACGCGCTCTACAACTGGGAATGGAAATAGGCCAAGACAGGATACCGGTAAGCAAATTCAGCAGCAGAGTCAGGAGGGCCCAACATGTAGGCAATGTGGAAAGAATCACCCTGGTAGGCCTTGTTATCTTGGAATGAGAGTCTGCTACAACTGTGGTGAACCGGGGCATATAGCAAGCAATTGTCCAGAAAAGTTGATTCAAGGAATAGCGAAATCGCAACAGCCAGGGAGAATATTTACAATGACTGCTGAAGATGCTCGTACTCAGACTCCCTGACCCAAGGTCAGTATTGTGTTAAGACTTGCTTCTTAACTGCACTTTATGATTCTGGTGCATCGCATTCTTTTATTTCTTCAACTGCTATCTGTAAGTTGAGACGGGATGAGGAAACATAACATACCTAAGAACTAGAAAATAAGATAAGGACCGATTACTCGCACTTGTTTACAGGTAAAGGAAATTTTGAGGGCAAAATTTTCTTTTAGGAGGGTAGGATGTAACAACTCTAATTTTTGCACTAATGCGAGTTTTTCTTAAAATAATATTTTAAAGGGATTAGTTTTATCTTGACGAGTCGACTTCGAACCCCGAAGTAAAATAAATGGTAATATAATTTTATTATTATGTTATTTATTTATTTTACTTGTTCTAATTATAATGAAGCCTACATAATAATATTAATATTATTATTATCAAGTCCGAGTTTTACCGATAAAACTAATTATTGGTATTTCTTGATGAGTTTAGAATTGCTAATACTTCATCAAATATCTTTCATTTTTCAAGTTACTAATGTCATTTATGTTAGTAACTTATACATATTTAACTTATTATTATTATTATTATTACCGAAAAAAAAAGAAACAAAAGAAGGAATAGAAACGTGAATTACTTGAACTGTGGTAACCCCGATTAAAATAACTACCCTCGACCCTACTAAGAACCCCCCAATTCTTACCCCTTTTCTTCCTCCCCTTCAGATGGAGACCGGAGTTATATTTTACGAGATGGACCCTCCCTATATATACGAGGATATAGTACAGCATAGGTTTTATGTAGTAGCTGCGGAGATTAGGACTCGTGTGTACATTCTGCGTGATCATCCTTTCAGCCACCCGATTGACACTCCAGAGTTTAACCCCGACATGCTCTATGAGTTTCTGCTGCAGTGGCTTCACCCGGATGCTCCATTTCACCCGTTTCATGACGGGCCGGTGCCTCACCAGCATCCTGCTCAGCCTGCGGATCAGGCGGACCCTGAGCCTGAGCCCATGGAGGAGCATATTTCGGAGCCTGTACCGGAGGAGGATATCCCAGTGGAGCAGATCTCAGTATCTTCATCCGAGCCATCTTTTGAGGAGCCACTCACCGCCTCTATTAGTGGACCGGCGAGTGCTGGTCAGACCAGTAGCACGGGTGCCAGTACCCCTCCTGAGGTTATAGAGATTTCCGACGACGAGGACGAGGATCCTGAGGAGTGTTGTGATGTGGTTGTGATCTCCTCTGACGATGATAGCTGAGGCCTGAGAGCTGCGGTTGTGCCTTTTGATAGTTTTTTGCGATAGCCTAGCTTTTGTGTTAGTCTCACATTTTTTGTTAGACTCACTGAGAGAGTAGGGTATACATAGTTGACTAGGCTAGTTCGGGCGCCAGCTTAGGAGTTTTCTATATGAACCAGGGCCCGGAGTGTTGATTTGTACATAGTAATATTTCTAAAGGGTGGTATGCTAACTTATATATATATATATATATATATATAAGTTAGCATACCACCCTTTAGAAATATTACTATGTACAAATCAACACTCCGGGCCCTGGTTCATATAGAAAACTCCTAAGCTGGCGCCCGAACTAGCCTAGTCAACTATGTACACCCTACTCTCTCAGTGAGTCTAACCAAAAGTGAGAGATTAACACAAAAGCTAGGCTATCACAAAAAACTGTCAAAAGGCACAACCACAGCTCCCAGGCCACAGCTATCATCATCAGAGGAGATCACAACCACATCAAAACACTCCTCAGGATCCTCGTCCTCATCATCAGAAATCTCTATAACCTCAGGAGGTGCACTGGCACGCGTGCTACTGGTCTGACCAGCACTCTCCGGTCCACTACTGGAGGCAGTGAGCGGCTCCTCAGAAGATGGCTCGGATGAAGATACTGAGATCTGCTCCACTGGGATATCCTCCTCCAGTACAGGCTCTGGAATATGCTCCTCCATGGGCTCAGGCTCAGGGTCCGCCTGATCCGCAGGCTGAGCGGGATGCTGGTGAGGCACCGGCCCGTCATGAAACGGGTGAAATGGAGCATCCGGGTGAACCCACTGCAGCGGAAACTCATAGAGCATGTCGGGGTTAAACTCTGGAGTGTCAATCGGGTGGCTGAAAGGATGATCACGCAGAATGTACACACGAGTCCTAATCTCCGCAGCTACTACATAAAACCTATGCTGTACTATATCCTCGTATATATAGGGAGGGTCCATCTCGTAAAATATAACTACGGTCTCCATCTGAAGGGGAGGAAGAAAAGGGGTAAGAACTGGGGAGTTCTTAGTAGGGTCGAGGGTAGTTAGTTTAATAAGGGTTACCACAGTTCAAGTAATTCTCAATAAAATATACAAGATTCACAGAGAAGTATCTAATTACCACAATTAAGAGTAACAGTAAGGAATGCATAAATACAAGAAGACAATCGCAAATAATTTCACCATATCAAGCAAAATGCAAATGCACAACAAGGATGATGCATGTCTAGTCCTATCGCAGGTAATGAGCTCATTTGTCGGTTTCGACCCGCACCCGACGCAATCCGACTCGCAAGTCAGATAAGGCATTCCAGCGGCATAACCTCTGCAAGATCTCCACCTTTTGCAGGCGCTGATTCTCCAGCTGAAGTATGCCAAACATGACCTCTGTAAGTACTTGCAGGCGCTGGTTCTCCAGCTGAAGCATGTGCCACTTTCTCCTGGAAGCCATTCCATATACACGGGCATTCCCATATAATTACTCATACATAAAGCCCGCGGCTTAACATGTTCACATCAACACTATAATTATTTACTTTCCGTCACCCTCTTGTGACCTTTTAATTATTTCATAAT
>NC_029785.2:72140280-72145063 GCF_000816755.2 Arachis ipaensis | reverse complement strand
GTATGCGTATGTATGGTCTATGCTATGTATTGTGGGTATATATAATGCTGGCTTGTGTATGTTTAATTAGCTGTTCTCGCGAATCTTTTTATAAAATAAAAGTCTTTTCAAAACTCGATAGCACGCTAACCCGATTACAGGCTTAATAATAAATAGTAAAAGTTTCAGTGGAACAAGTTGGTGACACTTGATTTCTAGTATGATCATGACTTACTGGGACTGGGTCATTACAAATTTAAATCAACGGTTAAAACAACTAAAACACCGATATTTCTGATACACTTGAATTTTTTCTTATCTTCTTTGCTATTTTTTTTGTGTGTAATCCACTAATCCTTCTTTTTCTGAAATTGCTAAAAAATCTCATTATAAACTCATAATTAAAAGTTGTACAACTTGAAATCAGAAACAGAATAATTTATAATAATATATAATGGCAAAACCTGTTTTGGTGTCCAAAATTCTTTTGCAATTTTGTCCTTTCTAATCATGTATCTCACTATATGTCAATTATTCCACGTTAAAAAACTTCCACTATCTCACCTCCTCTCTTATCACATATATTTACATTCTCTCTTATCTCATTCATTCACATTCACAGAACTTCTAGAATTATCTCTTTCTTCCCTTGCTATCTCTCATATCAGATTATTATTACTGCATAATAGAAAATTTTTTTTCTTTTCTTATCTATCTTCTCTTGCATCCTTCTCATTTCACTTAAATATAACGTAAAACTAATATAATTTATATTTTCGTCATCAAATATTCATAATAACAGCGGAATGATGTCAAAATAACAGACCGAATAATGATAATATGGGTAAAAATTCTGTATATTTATTTAATTTAATAATATCTTTTTTCTTAAATTTTGATTCAATAAATCTTTAATTATTGTCCAAGATAATATTGTTATAATTATTATATTATGTTAATATACTTTAGATTTATAACAATATATAATGACAATATCGAAAATTTTAGTGTCTAAATTTAAGTTTCAATATTATTCTTAAAGAGAGGGATTTATTATTAAAAAGAATTCTCCTGTACAATCGTCAAGTTACTCGAAATAAAAAAATTTTCATCTATTTTAAACAGCAACTTCATTAAAAATTTTCTATTGGATATAAATCATTGTTGCAGATTTTTAAAGAATAAAAGTAAAATAGTTTAAATAGTATAATTTTTCTAAATAAATATACAAAGAATAATTTTTTTTCTTTAAATTATTATTATTATCATATTATTTTAATGTACTCTTGGTATTTACTAATTTACACAATATATAATAATAATTGATGTCTAAATTTAAGTTCTAATATTATTCCTTAAAAAAGGTTTATTATTAAAAAATTATTTCATCAGTTACGTTAAATAAAAAACTTTCTACCTATTTTTTCACAGTAATCTCATTAAGATTTTCTTATTGGATATAAATTATTGTTGCAGATTTTTTTTATTTGGATATATTTCTAAAGAATAAAAGTAAAATAGTTCAACAGGGTCTATTTTTTAAAAAATAAATTTACACAAAATAATTTTTCTCTTCAAATTGTTATCATATTCTTTTAATATATTCTAGGTACCTACACAATATATAATGTCAATTGGCGTCTAAATTTAAGTTCCAATATTACCCTTACTGAGAGAAGTTTATTATTAAAAAATTTTTTTCCGTACATTCATACGTTGAATAAAAAAACTTTTACATATTTTTTTCACCAACTTTATTAAGAATTTTCTATTCGATGTAAATTATTCATGTGAAATTTTTTTTATTTTGGATATACTTTTAAAAGAATAAAATATTTTTTCTTGGAAGGAAACATGACTTAATAAATATAAAGTCTAATTTAAACAACTATAGATAAGTAAAATAATTAATAAAAAAACAAACATAAAATTTAACTTTTTTGTTATTTGGTACAAAAATAAATATAATAAAATAAATCATTGTTCTCATACATAATGACATAAAATTTAACATTATTCTTCTCTAGAGCCATCTATTTTTTTAATTTTTATCCTTATATTATTTTTATGCTTTATTTTAATTTTATTAAACAAAAAAGTGTTAATGTCATTTAATTTTAATTTTTAATTTTTATCATAAATAAAAATATGTGACTTTGTATGCATTAGATAATAAAAAAAAACTCATAATAGAAAAAGTTAAATTTACTTTTTTGTTACATTTATAGGAGTGTAGGTAGATAACAAGTATAATTACTCGTGTCATGCACGTGATAAAATTGAAATTATAATTTTAAATTATTTTTTTTTAAATTAATTTGAATTATAATAGTTTGATTAATAAAAAAGTAACATGTTATGTATTATTTTTTTAATTTAGTGTTAATTGAATTAACTCTAAAATAGTTATTAATCAGTTTTAATAATCTATTTTTTTCAATAAATCAGACATATATACTGAATGTGATCATAAATAATATAGTAATAGTTAAATCTACCAATAAATATATTAGTTATTATCACACTATAAAACAAATTAAATATAAAGGCTATTAGCACTTATAAATCTATAAAATCGCACTGTCTTTGTTCGCGTGCAAGGGTTTACTTATCAAATAAACTTAAAATATGAACCAAAAATATTTATAAATTGGACCTAGCATTACTTGAAAGAATAATGAAAAGTAATCAACTTACCTTATCATCCATGAGAACTATTTCTATGTAAGTTGTCTTGCTCTTGTCAAATTTGGATGAGACTTTCCATAACCTTATATATCGTAATATATAAATTGAGTCAACAATTTAAATTTTTCTAAAACTAATTTAATCAAATACCAATATTAGAAATAAATTACTTAAATAATATTTAATCTATTCTAGTCCTTAGGCACGTATAGATTAGAGTCATTCTCGTAATGACAACGAACTGAAACAACGTCGTAAGTTCGAACATTTAGAATTCGTGCAAATTCAGACCATTCCTTTGTTCTTTGAAAACCTTCTGTATCCCTGATAGAGTTGAATCGAAATTTTTTTTATGAAAAAAGAGTTACGGAGATGGCTTTGATGTGTTGGAGACCAAATAAAATAGTATCTCTAGTTTTATTCTCATTTAATTCTAAATAAAAAATAATAATGACTTATTTAATTCAGCATTTTTGATAATAAATGAGATGACCATTATATAAGTCATTTAATGTAAAATAGCTTAATTTACGATTATAATTAATATATGTATTGCCCATAAATAGATTAGGAAATAATAATTTCGTAACAAAATAATCATTCAATTTGAATTACAATTAATTGATTGATAGAAATTATAATAAATTGTATGATATTTAAAAAATTAACCAAATCAATTAGTTGATATAATTAATTTATTATAATAAAATGAATTTAATGAATTAAAAGAAATAAATCGAAAAATACTATCAGAAACATGTTACGATAGTTTTATCATTAAGTACAAAAATTTAATTTTTACATAATAGAATAGATATTTACAGATTATTATATTAAACACAGACAAAAAAAATACACTAAACAAAATAAAAGCATCAATGGTAAAATATAACCTAAAAAATATAATAATTGTGAATTATAATAAATTTATATATGAGAAGTAAAAGTAAAATAACAATGTATATATTAATTGTGAATCACAGAAAGAAGACAATATACATATATATATGAATTGAAGTACACATGACAAAATAGAATATTACAAAACAAAATTATAAAAATAACATAAAAATCACACATTTTTTTTTGTTAATCAGAAGCTAAAATAAAAAAAAGTATGCGCCTAATAATAAGCAATTAAAATAAACAAAAATTTTAAAAATATAAAAAAATAAAATTTATAAATAAAGATAAAAAAATAAAAATTCAATAAATTACAAAAATTGTACCTAAACACGAGAAAAAGAGAGGGGGAGGGAGGGAGGGAGGGAGAGAGAGAAAGAGAGAAAAGAAAGCGAATGAGTAAAAAACATTTGATCTTGTATAAATAGAGGGTATTGAAAAAAATAAACTAATTAAATTAATTCATGTATTTCGTTATCATATTTATTATTTATTAAATAATTTGATATTTACTCCACTCAAATCAAATAATTAATATAATTAACTAAATTAATTAATATAATTAATTATGATAAATGATGAGATTTGAATGTCTAATCAAATTAATTAATTGATATAATTTATTAATTATAATTGATTTGCTTTAACGAATTAAATGAAATAAATCAGAAAACATCTTAAGAGCATGTCGCATCAGTTTTGTTATTAAGTGCAAAAATATGATTTTTATATAATAGAATAAATAGATAATAAAGATATTTTTTAAAATAAATTTATTTAGAGAAATATAAATTGGTTATTAATAACCGGAGTCATTATCATATTATTATTATTATATTTTCGATTGATAATTGATAAATAGTTTAATAATACATTAAATATTAATTTGATATAATTATAATGAAGATATGTTCCTAAATTAGTATAATTATGTATTATTCATTAAATATTAATTATAATAAAGATATTTTGTATAAAATAATTTAGAATAGAGAAAAGTGTATTCATTTTGGAGGGAAAACGGAGTCATGAGGGATCGACACCTCACCTTCATTAGTTGGGAAAAAACCCAGTTTTAGTATATTAAGTAGATTCTATTATATCTTCCTAAACGAACCTAAACAACTCTACACTAATAGCCCGTGCCATGTCGTGTTTTTCAAGGCTTATATTTAGGAATATATAGAATTTTAATAATAATACACTGGTAATT
>NC_029785.2:72131409-72140269 GCF_000816755.2 Arachis ipaensis | reverse complement strand
TATTATTGTAGTTATTTCAATCTTTATTATTATTGTAATTATTATTTTTTAATAATAAATAAGAATTAGAATTATATTAATATTTTTAAAATTAATATAATTAAAATAACTAAAAATATTTAAAATTAATGTGCGTTATTAATATCATAAAATTTGATCATTTTATCATTAGATTCAAATATTCTTATCATAATTACTTAGAGCTAAGTCTCAGAGTGGTCCCTGAAGTTACACTCGTGCTTCATTGTAGTCCCTAAAATTATTAATTACCCAAATTGGTACCTAAAGTTAAACGCCGAGACTCAGTGTTGTCCTTCCGGCACATTTTCTCCAGGTGGCGTTATCGGAAAGCTGATGTGGCTAATTTGGTGACACGCGGGCAATCATAACGGCTAGCTGAGGTAGATGAACGAATTTTATTGACTCGATTTGGTCCCTAATTCGAAGTTTAAAATCCCTAATTCCCAAATCTGAAGATCAACCTCCAGTGCCCTTCTCTTCTCTTCTGGTCCCTTCCGTTGGTTTCTCTGCAACATCTTGATACCCAGACGACAATGGCTAGTGCGAGCAATACTGCTGGAAGCTCGAACAACCCACGATCGTTTGGAAGCATCATGAGAAGAATGAACAGGAACAGGGATTCGCGTTTGTCAGAATGGTGTAGATGCGGTTTGAGAGCAGTGCTGCGATGGTCAACGACTGATTCTAATCCAGGGAGACCCTTCGTGGGTTGCCCAACTACAATGTAAGTGGTTGTTGTTGTTGTTGTTTACTGTAATTTTGGATATAAATTTGGTTGATTCTTTTACCTTGGTGCAGACTGTAGGCAAGAAGTGGTGTGGTTTGTTTATGTGGATTGATAAAATTCTTGAAGAAGATGTGATCACATGTGATGGTAGAGCAAGCCCTTCAATTGACAATGAAGAATGGAAGATGAAGTTTGCTTGGAAACTTGGAAGATTAGAGTCTGAAGTTAGAGTTCTAAAAGTGGGTGAAGTTTTGGTGTTTGTATTTATGCTGCTGGTTACAGTAGCTATTCTTGTCTTCAAGTTAGATAGGCAGTTTGGCCAATTGTATCTGGGAAGAAACATATGAATTATGCATGTTGTTGCTGTAGTTGTACCTGTCAGTTTGTTTGAAAGAAATGAAAATTAAAGTGATTGAGACTAGTGTGCTTGCATATGTTTGAATTTGGAGAAACAAGATGAACTACCAATTTATTCATCCAAAATATAACTGTTGTCAATAAAATAGGAGTTTATAGTGTTTGGAAAGCATCTTAATTTCATATGAGAGTGCAAAATAAAACCAAAAATCTGTCACAGATCTCTTCAAGAAAGTCATAATTCATATTTCATATTTTAGTGATTACATCCAAAATAAGGCATTATAAAGCCAGAACAATAGTCACCAACTATATCAGAGTTTTCAAAACATAAGTGTCATAAGTTTTCAATCTCCAACACTGGAATTGTAAGCAAGAAAGCATGCATAGTACATTACTTCAGCAAAACAGACAAATAAAGACACCATACTGTCCCTAAATATAAAAAACTAAGTCACTAATTCTTGGTTCTGGGTGGCATGAATCCCGGATTAGGCACAAATCGCATTGCTGGTAGATTCGTTGCTGTTTCAGTGCTTGCAGGCTGACTGCTTGTTGGGAGAGTGCTTGCAGATGGAGTGCTTACAGATGGAGTACTGGCAGATGGAGGAGATGGAGTGCTTGCAGATGGGGTGCTGGATGGTTGGGTGGTAGCAGTAGGTGTGGACAACTTTCTCTTAGGAGGCAGTTTGGATGGCCGAACAGGAGGTGGTTGCACCTATGTATGAAACACCAAAAATTTAATGTGACTAAGAAAAATTAATGTATGAGCACAATACATGTATATATATGGGTAAATAATATTACCCACCTGTTGCGAGTCATCAGTTTCTGACATAATAGGCTGACTAAGATCAAGCTGAATCTCAACCTGATCCTGTGACACAGCTGGGGCATCACCACCATTTACAGCAGCAGTTGGAGCAAAATTGTTGACTTCACCTCCATTAGCATCAGAATTAGCAGTAGCAGCAGCCGCCACCACAGCAGCTGATTCTTCATCAACGGCCCTCTTATGACAGTTCCTCTGTGTGACTAGATTCACCACAATAGCGACAATGTCCTTTTTTATGAACTCTTTTCATTGAGGTCTTCTGCTTCTTGCCTTTACTTGGCTCCTCATCAGCATCCTTTCTTATTTTCTTCTTGATTGGCCCTGGCTTCTTCTTGAACTTTGGTGCTTGAGGTCTATTATAAGGTGATTTCTCTCACAGTGCCTGGCCAGGAATTGGATTTATATGGAAGCCATAGGTGTTGTTGTATGATTCCATGGTCAACCAGCTATGACAGAATTCATCTGGCCTTCTACCAGCCCTGGCCAAAGCGGCACATGCATGCACACATGGCATCCCTACATAGAACATCACAGCCATACATAAACATAATTCGAACTACAAATCGAAAATAAAAAACATTAAAAAATATGCATAAAAAAAATCATACCACTTAGTTGCCAAAAACCACAGGTGCATGATCTCTTGCCTAAGTCCACAGCCATATTTGTAGGCCACCCATGAACTTCAAATATTTCGTAATCTGCATCACCAGACCACATGGGAACCCATTTTTTTGATTCCTTTCTTATCTTTTCCAACCTACTTCTCTGTATTAGAGGTAGAATCCCGTCATTATTCCTCAACTTCACCTTGTTCCTGGCTATAGATCTCATGATGTACATCCTAACCTCCTCCAACAGTGTGATAATAGGCTTGGCTCTAGGGTCCTTGATCCGTGAGTTGAAAACCTCACATGCATTATTGCAGATATTGTCCATTTTTGGTGCAATGCTGAAGAATGCCCTGCTCCAGGAATTCTTTGGCCATTTGCATAGATAACTCCAAGCATCCTTATTTAGCTTTTCCAATTTTTTCATCCCTTCCATAAATCCCTCTTGAGTCGTAGACCTTGCACACTCCCAAAGCAAACCTCTAAGCTAATTATCCTTCCACTGTTTGTTGAAGTTCCTCCATAAATGCCATACACAGAATCTGTGATGGACATTTGGGAACACATCCTGAACTGCATGAATTAGACCCTGTAAATTCAACAAGCCAGTCATAAAGTTTCAAATCGAACCTCAAAAAGGTCCCTAATGTTATTTTAATGAACTTATAGTGGTCCCTAAAATTGTGTAAGTGACATCAACTTGGTCCTTAGCTTAGCTGAGTACACAGATACTACCCTCTATAATGCAACCATCAACTATGCAGCATACAACAATTACTCAATCTGAGTAAACAAATTTATATTTATAAACCAGCAGATATTCAATTCAACAATTATTTAATTTACACAACAATTATTCAATTTATACTACTATTATTCACTACTCAGCATCAGGTATATCTAAGAATCACTACTATTATTTAGGATAACTAGCAATATATATGCATACCTTTTGCATGTCTGAAATAAAACACCAACCATGTTGCTTGTAGTCACCCAAGTCTTGGTGCAACAATTCCAGAAACCATTGCCAATTCTCCGTGTTTTCGATGGACACTATTGCATAAGCAATCACATAAATGTGATTGTTTGCGTCTTGACCAATTGCAGAGAGGATTTGACCACCATGTTTTGTTTTTAGAAATGCTCCATCCAACCCTATAAGTGGTCTACAGCCAGCCTTGAACCCTCTTTTACACCCATCAAGGCAAATGTACATCCTATCAAAAGTTGGATCTTCATCAGGATTGGGATGAGGTGTAACACCAATACTCACAGTGGAGCCAGGATTAGTTTTCAGTAATGTCAACCCGTAATCCCTAACCATACCATACTGGGCAGCAGCATCTCCATAAATTATGGCCCTAGCATCCCCTAGAGCCCTTGTCAGTGAAGATTTATTGAGGTCCAAGTCGCACTTACTCTTAAAGTACTGGGCAGCTTCACAATGTCTAAGGTTGGGATATTTTCTTAATTTCCCAACCAGTTTGCAACCCAGCCACTTCATGTTAGCTATCCTGTTCTTAGTCTCTCTAGGACAAGTGTGATCGTCCATAAATATCTTGATCTGCCAGCATTTACCCTCACTGTCCATGGAAGCATATACTACCCAGCCACACTCCTCTCCCTTACAAACAACCCTCATCCTTAAATTGTCATTCTTCTTCCACCAGGTCCGCCTTCCCTCCTGGATACAGTACTCACGAACAGCTTCCTTGAATTCTATCTTCGAATTAAATTTCATCCCAACCTTTAGTTTAAGCTCACCAAACCTTCCTCCTTCCCTAAATACCAGAAACACCTCATCTGACTCAACCTCGTCTAACTCATCCTCAGAGTTCAGTGGAGTCTTCATTTTCTCAGAGTGCCAAGACTCTCCACCATCAAATTCATCATATGCTCCATCTTGAGCATCATAATATGCTCCCGTTTCACCAACCTTCGGAATCGGGCCAAAGAAGAATTCATCATCTTCAGACCCTGACTCTGCACACACAATTCCATCATCCTCGAGCATAACTGAACTCTTTTCATTAACTTCTTTATTATCTGTTGTAGTCCTCTTTTTAGCATCACTCTTCTTTCCAGTTGATCTCTTTCCAACCACTTCTTCTTCCTCACTAGAGACATCATCAGCAGCAGGCCTATACGGTTCGTCCTCTACATTGTCATAACTGTCATGGGAGTCTGAAGATTCTTCCTCACTAGACAAGCTAACAAACACAGTCTCAGGATCCTTTCCCTTAACAGATGCACTTCCAAAAGTTCCAGTTGCAGCTGATCTTGTTAAAGGCCTCCTAGCATGTAATGTTGCATTCTTTACTTTTTGAGGGCCTTTCTTTGGTATATCAGACCTCCTTGATTTTTGTGATGTTAATCTTGTTAGATGTTTTGAAGTGGGCTGGGCCGTTGACTTTGGTGGTGGGTTGGGCTTCGTAGTAGGAGCAGCAGTGGACTGGCCCATTCTTTTTGGTGGTGGGTTGGGCTTAGAAGTAGTAGCAACTGTGGGTTTGGCCATTGTTTTTGGTGGTGGGGTGGGCTTAACACTGGGAGCAGTAGCTGTGGGTGCTGCCATTTCTTTGGGTGGTGATTTGGAATAACTAACAGAAGTTGCAGTAGTGTGACTCTTATGCTTTGGTCCTGAAATACCTTTACCAGTAGGCATAGTTGGGGGGATTGTTGTTGGAGTAGGAATTGTGGTGTTCATTGGTTCTGAGGTTGGAATCGGTGGTGATGTGGTGGAAATTGTATTGGCTGTCACATTGATGCTGGGGTATGTATGTGGAATAGGGTCTGGTAGCACTATCAACTCCTTGCCTTTGGAAGATGCTAGTCCTGTTTTCTCATCAAACACAGGTTCAGAGACCCCATGTTCATAATACACATGGACAATTCCCTTGTTGGTCTGACCAGCATAACACATCTCTATGAGCTCTTTGTCATGTGTCAAAACTCTAAGACCACTTTGCAATGGCCTATTAGGCACCAGGTGATGACAAGTCATCTTAGCCTAGTTTTACTAGTCTTTTTCTTTGTTTTTATTAGGTTTTATGCACTTTCTTGCATTATAAGTAAGTAATTTAGAATGGAATTGCATGGTTTTTTTGAATCAATCAACCACCATTTAATTGATACTAAATCATGAGATTTAAGCTAAATTTAATTGAAATTTAAATGATTTGTAAACCTTGTGAATTTGGTGATACTTTGATTGGTTGTTTTGATTACTTGTAGGTGAAGAAAAGAAGAAAATAAGAAAGCGTGGCCAAAGAAGCGTGGCCCAAGGAGGAGAAGAAGTGGCAAAAGAAACAAAGAGGCGTGGCACAATGAAAGAGGCAAGCCACAATACTCTACTGGGAGCATAACAAAGAACTAAGGAAGCGAGCTTGGATGCTACGCTCTTGATGAGCGGATAATTTATACGCTTTTTGACATTGTTTTTAGTATGTTTTTAGTAGGATCTAGTTACTTTTAGGGATGGTTTTAATAGATTTTGTGTTAAATTCACATTTCTGGACTTTACTATGAGTTTGTGTATTTTTCTGTGATTTCAGGTATTTTCTGGCTGAAATTAAGGGACTTGAGCAGAAATCAGATTCAGAGGTTGAAAAAGGACTGCTGATGCTGTTGGATTCTGACCTCCCTGCACTCAAAGTAGATTTTCTGGAGCTACAGAACTCGAAATGGCGCGCTTCCAATTGCGTTGGAAAGTAGACATCCAGGGCTTTCCAGCAATGTATAATAGTCCATACTGATCCAAAACCAGAGTTGAACGCCCAAACTGGCACAGAAACTGGCGTTCAACTCCACAAATGGCCTCTGCACGTGTAACACTCAAGCCCAAGCCCAAGCACACACCAAGTGGGTCCCGGAAGTGGATTTATGCATCAATTACTTACTCATGTAAACCCTAGTAGCTAGTACTGAGATTTACAAGGTGACCATAGCTTGCTTCATACCAACAATCTCCGTGGGATTCGACCCTTACTCACGTAAGGTATTACTTGGACGACCCAGTGCACTTGCTGGTTAGTTGTACGGAGTTGTGTCCACACATAGTTGTACGAATTAGGATCAAAGCACCAAGTTTTTGGCGCCGTTGCCGGGGATTGTTCGAGTATGGACAACTGACGGTTCATCTTGTTGCTCAGATTAGGTAATTTTCTTTTTGGTTTTGTTTTCAAAAATTTTTCAAAAATCTTTCAAAAATTCCTCACTTGTTTTCGAAAAAAATTTTTTTACTAAAAATAATGTTTTTAAAAATAAATTATTCTATGGCTTCAAAATTTTTAAGAATGAATTCTAGTGTTTCATGAAATATGTTGAATCATATCTGGCTGTAAAGCCATACCCAAACTACTTTGGGATTGGTATTCAACTAATCACTCCAGCCCATGTAATTATATGTTAAAGCTTGGCTGGCTGTTAAGCCATGCCAGACCCTTTGATTGGAGCTTTAAGACTAACATGGTAAGATTCCTGGAATTCATATTAAAAATTTTGGAATCCTTATTTTTCCTTTTTCTAAATAACTTTTCGAAAAATATAAAATAAAAATCCAAAAAAATTAGAAAATCATAAAAATAAAAAAAAAATATTTTTGTGTTTCTTGTTTGAGTCTTGAGTCATATCATAAGTTTGGTGTCACTTGCATATGCACCTTGCATTTTTTTCGAAAATATCATGCATTCATAGTGTTCTTCA
The DNA here is from genome assembly GCF_000816755.2 of Arachis ipaensis. Lineage (NCBI taxonomy): Eukaryota > Viridiplantae > Streptophyta > Magnoliopsida > Fabales > Fabaceae > Arachis > Arachis ipaensis. The sequence goes on along the minus strand of NC_029785.2, from coordinate 72,133,014 downwards.
TGATCTTCAAGTTGTTCTTGGTAAGTCTTCTTGTTTGATCTTGATGATTTTTTGTTTTGTGTCTTTTCATGTTTATCATATGCATTCTTGAATTCTTAGTGCGTAAGCATTAAAGAATTCTAAGTTTGGTGTCTTGCATGTTTTTTTTTGCATTAAAAATTTTTCAAAAATATGTTCTTGATGTTCATCATGTTCTTCATAGTGTTCTTGGTGTTCATCTTGACATTCATAGCATTCTTGCATGCATTCATTGTTTTGATCTAAAAATTTCATGCATTGCATAATTTTCATGTTTTCATAAAAATTCAAAAAATCAAAAAAAAAAATATCTTCCCCTTTTTCTCTCATCAAATTCGAAAATTTGAGTTGACTTTTTCAAAAAATTTTAAAATCAAATTGTTTCTCATGAGTCAAATCAAAATTTCAATTTGAAAATCTTATCTTTTTCAAAAATCAAATATTTTTCAAAATTCTTAGTTATTTTCGAAAATTCCAAAAATATTTTTCAAAAATCTTTTTCTTATTTTTATACCAAATTTTCGAAAATAACATAATCAATTAATGTTTTGATTCAAAAATTTGAAGTTTGTTACTTGCTTGTTAAGAAAGATTCAAACTTTAAGTTCTAGAATCATATCTTGTGATTTCTTGTGAATCAAGTCATTAATTGTGATTTTAAAAATCAAATCTTTTTCAAAAACTAATCTCTATCATATCTTTTCAAAATATCGTCTTATCTTATCTTTTTCAAAAATATCTTTTCAAAATATCTTCTCTAACTTCCTAACTTCCTATCTTTTCAAAATTTGTTTCAACTAACTTTTTGTTTGTTTCTTAACTTTTCAAAACCACCTAACTAACTCTCTTTCTCTCATTTTTCGAAAATATCTTCCCCCTTTTTCAAAATTTCTTTTTAATTAACTATTATTTTAAATTTTAAATTCTAATTTTCGAAAAAAAAAAATTCGAAAAATACTAACAATTTTCAAAAACCAATTTTCAAAAATCACTAACTCTTTTTCAAAATAATTTTCGAAAATTATTCCTCCCCCATCTCATTCTATTTATTCATTCATATCCTAACATCTCATCTCACATTCCAATCCTCACAGTTGTGTTTCTTCCTTTACATCACATCCTTTATCTCCCACTCTTCTTCTACTTACAAAGGGATCCCTATACTGTGGAATAAAGGATCTCTATCATTATTATCATTTTTCTGGCCATTCTTCCTTGTCATATGAGCAGGAGCAAGGATAAGAACATTCTTGTGGAAGCAGATCCAGAACCTGAAAGAACTCTGAAGAGAAAATTAAGAGAAGCTAAAATACAACAATCCAGAGATAACCTTTCAGAAATTTTCGAACAGGTAGAGGAGATGGCAGGCGAAAATAATAATAATGAAAGGAGAATGCTTGGTGACTTTACTGCACCTAATTCCAATTTACATGGAAGAAGCATCTCCATTCCTGCCATTGGACCAAACAATTTTGAGCTGAAACCTCAATTAGTTTCTCTGATGCAGCAGAACTGCAAGTTTCATGGACTTCCATCTGAAGATCCTTTTCAGTTCTTAACTGAATTCTTACAGATATGTGATACTGT
>NC_029785.2:72121686-72131135 GCF_000816755.2 Arachis ipaensis | reverse complement strand
GGATAAGCTGGTCACGGCTTTCTTAGCCAAGTACTTTCCTCCTCAAAAGCTGAGCAAGCTTAGAGCGGATGTTCAAACCTTCAGACAGAAAGAAGGTGAATCTCTCTATGAAGCTTGGGAAAGATACAAACAGTTGACCAAAAAGTGTCCTTCTGACATGCTTTCAGAATGGACCATCCTGGATATATTCTATGATGGTCTGTCTGAGTTATCTAAGATGTCATTGGACACCTCTGCAGGTGGATCCATTCACCTAAAGAAAACGCCTGCAGAAGCTCAAGAACTCATTGACATGGTTGCTAATAACCAGTTCATGTACACTTCTGAAAGGAATCCTGTGAGTAATGGGACGCCTATGAAGAAGGGAGTTCGTGAGGTTGATACTCTGAATGCCATATTGGCTCAGAATAAAATAATGACTCAGCAAGTCAATATGATTTCTTAGAGTCTGCATGGAATGCAAGCTGCATCCAACAGTACTCAAGAGGCATCTTCTGAAGAAGAAGCCTATGATCCTGAGAACCCTGCAATAGCAGAGGTAAATTACTTAGGTGAACCTTATGGAAACACCTATAACTCAACATGGAGAAATCATCCAAATTTCTCATGGAAGGATCAAAAGCCCCAACAAGGCTTTAATAATGGTGGAAGAAACAGGTTTAGCAATAGCAAACCTTTTCCATCATCAACTCAGCTACAGACAGAAATGAAGATAGCAGGAAAGCAGAAGTTCAGAGGAACGAAAAGCATCTCCATCTGAAATTCCTACCAATGATTTACATAAGTGCCTCTATCCCTATTTTATTATTCATTATTCGAAAACCATATCACTGTTTTATATCTGCCTGACTGAGATTTACAAGGTGACCATAGCTTGCTTCATACCAACAATCTCCGTGGGATTCGACCCTTACTCACGTAAGGTATTACTTGGACGACCCAGTGCACTTGCTGGTTAGTTGTACGGAGTTGTGTCCACACATAGTTGTACGAATTAGGATCAAAGCACCAAGCTTTGGAGCCATTACCAGGGATTGTTCGAGCCTGGACAACACAATTTCGTGCACCAGCTCTCCTTGAGAGCGGAGCACAATTTGGAACCAAGAAACAAAGGAGGGAAGAATGATGCTCCGCTCTCCTTGAGAGCATTATCAGGCTTCACTCAAGAATAAATCCAAAAACAAAGTTTGCTAGTGAAGGCTACAAGGTTCGAACTCATGAGCAAGGGGGAGTGGAGGAGCGCTACTCACAAAGGAAATAAGCCAAAAATGGCTAAAATGCTACCCCCAAGGATCGAATAAGGCACCCTAAGGAAGCAAGGAGTAAGGCGCCACTTCCTTCACAAAGAAAAGGAGCCAGCGCATGCCTCCAACAAGTTTCGAACTTGGGACCTCACCCAAGCAAAAGCCAATGCTCCGCTCCCAAGGAGAGCAGAGCGCTACTCTCTTCACTCCTTGCACAAGCTTGACACGGCCAGGGAAACTTGGAGCACAACATGACACGGTCAGGAGGAGTTGGAGCGCACAAGACACACACCAAGCCACAATGCTCCGCTCTCCACAAGAGCGGAGCGCTATCCTAAATGCCTCCCAAGCCTTGGCACGCAACAAAGAGCTCCAACACAAGCATTGATGCTCCGCTCCTCACAAGAGCAGAGCACTCCACTGGGAGCAATTTCTCTTGGGCTGAAAATTCAATTAAAAATCTAATTAAATTCAAATCTTTAACAAATTAAAAAGCCCACCCAAATTCTTAAATCCAAGAATAGAAAGTGTATAAATAGAAGCTAGTTTGATTTAGTTAAAGACTTTTAACCTTTGGCTTCTTAGAGAATTTTCATTTTTATAGTTTTGAGAGTTTTTACTTTGAATTTGGATCTTGGAGAATTAGGAAGGAGAATTAATCTCTCTTCTTCCTTGTTCTTGCTTGAGCACTCTTTACTTCTTGTTTTGGATCTTGGGTGAAGAATTGAAGAAATTCTGTTTCAATCTCACCTTAAGATCTCTTTGTTTATCTTTCTGCATAATTTTAGAAACTTTGATTTACATTTTAAATTCTGTTTACTGCTTTCACTCTTCTACTTCTTCTGCAACTTACTTTTCCATTTCTTTTGCAATTGTTCTTGTTGGATCAAGGAAGGATTTGAGATCTAGACTTGTTTTCTAGTCTCTTCCACTCCTGAGATCTTTAATTTCTCTTCTAATTTCTGCAATTGAGCTACATTCACCTTCTGTTTTAATTCTTCAAGCATTTTTACTTTTCTGATTTAGATTTCCTTAAATTCAATTCATCTTTTGCTCTTCTGTTTATTGCAATTTACTTCTGCTTGTTTAAATTTCTGCAATCCCAGCTCCCAATTCCTTTTATAATTCAAGCAATTTACCTTTCTTGCACTTTAAGATTCAGTCATTTACATTTCTTGCAATCTAAGCTTCTGCAATTTAATTTACTTGTTCTTTAAGATTCATCACTTTTACTTTCTATTCTCTTTAATTTACTGCAATTCTTCCCTCTCCCTTTACATTTCATGCAATTTAGCTTCTGTCAATTACAAACCACTCAAACTAATACTTGATTCACTTGACTAAATCAACCACTAAACTAAAATTGCTCAATTCTTCAATCCCTGTAGGATTGACCTCACTCATGTGAGTTATTATTACTTGATGCGACCCGGTACACTTGCTGGTTAGTTTTAGGTGTTTGGAATTCATTTTCCAAAATACACCATCAAGTTTTTGGCGCCGTTTCCGGGGATCGATTAGATTGACAATGATTAAGTGAAGTGGAGATCTAGATCAAGCACTTTTTCTTTTCTGTTTCTTTAATTTTTAACTAACACACTAACTGTTTGAATTTTTGCTTAAGCTAAAAAAATTTCATTCTAGCAATGGATTGAAGTTTTACTGTCCTTCTGTCTTGTGTGATTTTTATGTGTGGTTTGCATGTCAGGGACAAGAGGAGCTATACCCACCTTTTTTGAACAAGACGAAAGAACCCTCAGGAGATTAAGAAGAGCTGAAAGAGGGTAAAACATTGTTGGAGAAGAGGATTCAGAAGAAGAGTTCCAAGATATGGAGGAACACTCAACAAACCCAACAAATCCACCAGGAGGAGCAGCCAATAACAACAACAATCCACCACAGAGAAGAGTTTTGGCTTCCTACACATTTGCAAATCCTAGACATTGTGGGAGTAGCATTCTTACCCCAAATGTTAATGCAAATAACTTTGAACTAAAGCCACAACTCATCACCTTGGTTCAAAACAATTGTTCTTATGGAGGAGGACCACTTGAAGATCCAAACCAACACTTGTCTACTTTCTTGAGGATTCAAAACCAATGGAGTGCATCCTGACAGTTACAAGCTATTGTTATTTCCATTTTCTCTCAGAGATAAAGCTACTCAATGATTGTAATCTTTTCCAAGAGATAGCATCAACAACTGGGATGATCTAGTGAGCAAGTTCCTTGCCAAATTTTACCCACCTCAAAGGGTCATCAGGTTGAAAACTGAAGTACAAACATTCACACAAATGGACACTGAACCCATCTATGAGGCATGGGAGAGATACAAGGCTCTAATTAGGAAGTGCCCTCTTGAAATATTCAGTGAATGGGACAGATTGCAAAATTTTTATGAAGGGTTGACATTGAAATCTCAGGATGCTCTTGATCACTCAGCAGGAGGTTCTCTACAATTGATGAAGACTGCAGAAGAAGCTCAAAATCTCATTGATATGGTGGCTAACAACCAGTACTTTTTTGCTCACCAAAGGCAACGCCAACCATCACAAAGGAAAGGAGTGATAGAGTTGGAAGGAGTGGACTCAATCTTAGCTCAAAACAAAATGATGCATCAACAAATTCAACAACAATTTGAGCAAATGGCCAAAAGGATTGATAGCCTCCAAGTTGCAGCAGTCAACACAAGCTAACCATCATCCACATGGGGGACAAATGAAGAAACTCAAGAGGATCAACAGCAAGAACAAGTCCAGTATATGCACAATCAAAATTCTGGGACAAATGAGGTTTATGGTGACACTTACAACCCCTCATGGAAGAACTACCCCAACCTCAGATGGGGAGACAATCACAATCAAACTCAACAACCATGGCAAAGGAACTCAAACCAAAATAGCTGGAAAAACACAAACCACAACAACTAGCAAAACAATAACCAAAACACATACAGAAAACCACAAAACACTTATCGCAACTCTAACCATCATCCATCCAATAACCAAACCACCAATCAAAACACTTACCCTCAACCCTTAATACCCCACAACCAACCAATCTCACAAGACTCTCAAAGGATCACCAACTTGGAGATCTTAATGGAGAAAATGATGAAGCACCAAGAGATGACAACAAAGAACCAGAAAGCCTCCATGAAGAATATGAAAAGGCAGATTGGACAGCTTTACAAGCAAATTGCCATTAAGAGACCGTTGAGCTCACTCCCAAGTGACACTATTCCTAATCCAAAGGAGGAATGCAAAGATATACAACTGAGGAGTGGAAAGATCTTGATGAAGAATGAGGAAGTGACCAAGAAGCAAAAGGAAAATGACAAGAAACAAGGTGAGAAAGAGGAAGCCAATGATGAAGATGTAACAGCAAGCAAGCAAACTTCAAAGCAGGCTCAAGAAAAGGAAGAACAGCAAAAAATTTCAAGAAAAGGAAAGGAAGCAATTGAAGAGCCAACTAAGGACCACAGGTAGGAAGTAAACTTCACACCTCCATTGCCATATCTCCAAAGGTTCAACAAGGAGACTAAGGACCAACACTTCCCTAAATTTCTTGAAATCTTCAAGAAATTGGAGATCAACATACCCTTGGCTGAGGCACTTGAGCAAATGCCCCTATATGCCAAGTTTTTGAAGGAACTGATTAACAAGAAGAGAAGCTGGCAAGAAAAGGAGACTATTATGCTCACGGAAGAATGTAGCGCTGTGATCCAAAGGGGTATCCCACCAAAGCTCAAAGATCCAGGGAGTTTTGTGGTCTCATGCACCATAGGCAAGATGACATTGGAAAACGCCCTATGCGATTTAGGTGCCAGCATCAATTTGATGCCCCTTTTAATGATGAGAAAGCTTGCTATAGAAGAAATCAAACCTACTAGGATGTCACTAGTGATGGCCGATAGATCAATCAAGACACCCAATGGAATTGTGGAAAATTTACTAGTGAAGGTTAGAGAGTTTATCTTCCCTGCAGACTTTGTAATTTTGGACACAGAAGGGGAAGAAAACAACTCAATCATCTTGGAAAGACCATTTCTAGCTACAGCAAGAACCACCATTGATGTGGAGAAGGGAGAAATGACCTTCAGGGTGCATAATGAGCAAATGGTAATCAATGTCTTCAAATCAATGCAACATCCCTCTGAGCAGGAAAATTACATAAAGGTGGATGTGATAGAAAGCTTGGTAGAAGAAATGTTTGAGGACAACTATCAAGAGCACCAGGAAGAACAAGGAGAGGAAGTGGTAGAAATATCCATTGAAGACAAGGAGGAGGATAAGCCAAAACAGGAGCTGAAGCCTCTCCCTCCTCACCTCAAATACGTGTTTCTTGGGGAAGCAGGAGCCCTACCAGTAATCATAAACTCTTCCTTGAACATGGAAGAGGAAACAAAGTTGATTGAAGTATTAAAAGCTCACAAAATAGCCTTGGGTTGGACAATTGAGGACATCAAAGGCATCAGCCCTGCCATCTGTATGCATAAAATTTTATTGGAGGAAGAGTCAAAGCCTGTGGTTCAACCTCAGAGAAGACTCAACCCAACCATGAAAGAGGTGGTTCAAAAAGAAGTGATGAAGCTATGGAATGCTGGGATAATCTTTCCGATCTCGGACAGCTCGTGGGTGAGTCCGGTTCAAGTTATACCAAAAAAGGGAAGAATGACAGTCATCACCAATGAGAAGAACGAGCTGATCCCCACTAGGACAGTGACTGGGTGGAAAATGTGCATAGATTACAGGAGACTAAATGATGCTACAAGAAAAGATCACTTTCCTCTGCCCTTCATTGATCAAATGTTGGAAAGATTAGCAGGCCATGCTTATTACTGCTTCCTTGATGGGTACTCTGGGTACAATCAAATAGTGGTGGATCCCAAGGATCAAGAGAAGACTTCCTTCACATGCCCATTTGGAGTTTTTGCCTACAGAAGGATGCCCTTTGGGCTATGCAATGCTCCAACCACTTTTCAAAGGTGTATGCTTTCCATCTTTTCTAATATGGTGGAAAAATTCTTAGAAGTCTTCATGGATGATTTTTCTGTCTTTGGCAATTCATTTAACACTTGCTTGCATAATTTAACTCTTGTTTTGAAAAGATGCCAAGAAACTAATTTAGTATTGAATTGGGAGAAGTGCCATTTCATGGTTCTGGAAGGAATAGTTCTTGGGCATAAAGTGTCATGTAAAGGTATAGAAGTTGTTAAAGCTAAAATAGAAGTTATTGAAAAACTCCCTATACCTGTTAATGTGAAAGCAGTAAGGAGTTTTCTTGGGCATGCTGGCTTTTACAGAAGGTTCATCAAAGACTTCTCAAAAATAGCAAAACCATTGAGTAATTTACTAATGATCGATACCCCTTTCATCTTTGATGACAACTGTAAACATGCCTTTGAAACTCTCAAGAGAAAACTCATTACAGCACCAATCATCACACCCTCTGATTGGAATTTACCTTTTGAACTTATGTGTGATGCAAGTAACCTTGCTATTAGTGCTGTGCTGGGGCAAAAGAAAGACAAATTACATCATGTCATATATTATGCCAGCAAGGTGTTGAATGAAACACAAAAAAATTATACCACCACTGAGAAAGAACTTTTAGCAATTGTATATGCATTTGATAAGTTTAGGCAATACTTGATTGGTTCAAAGGTTATAGTGTATACTGACCATGCTGCTCTCAAGTATTTAATGTCTAAACAGGATTCAAAGCCAAGGCTTATTAGGTGGGTGCTGCTGCTACAAGAATTTGATATTGAAGTGAGAGATAGAAAAGGAAGTGAAAATCAAGTAGTAGATCATTTATCAAGAGTGCCACAAGAAGCCAAGCAAGATAGACCACAGCAAGTAAATGAGAATTTCCCTGATGAGCACCTTTTCCAAGTTCAACAAACACCTTGGTTTGCTGACATAGAAAATTTCAAAGTAGGAAGAAAAATACCTCAAGAATTTTTCAAGCAACAAGTGAAGAAGCTACTCAATGAAGCAAGGAAGTTCTTGTGAGACGAACCTTTTTTATTCAAGAGATGCTCTGATGGAATGATTAGGAGGTGTGTCCCTGAAAATGAAATGAAGGACATATTGTGGCATTGTCATGGTTCAGCATACGGTGGACACTTTGGACCAGAGAGAACGGCTGCAAAGGTACTGCAGAGTGGCTTCTATTGGCCAACTATCTTCAAGGATGCCAGAGAGTTTGTTCACCAATGCAATGAATGCCAAAGAGCTGGAGGATTGACAAGAAGGAATGAGATGCCTCAAAATTTCATCCTGGAAGTAGAGCTATTTGACTTATGGGGCATTGATTTCATGGGACCCTTTCCTCCTTCCTACTCTTTCAGATACATCTTGGTGGCAGTGGAGTATGTCTCAAAGTGAGTGGAAGCCATAGCCACAACCACCTGTGATGCACAGATTATCCTTCAGTTCCTTAAGAAGCACATTTTCACTAGATATGGAGTGCCCAAAGGTCTTATTAGCGATGGTGGTGGTCATTTCTGTAATAAACAGATGGAAAAACTCCTCCACAAATATGGAGTAATCCATAAAGTAGCCACACCATACCACCCTCAGACTAATGGCCAGGCTGAATTAGCAAATAGGGAGTTGAAGAAGATCTTAGAGAAAACAGTGGGAAGCACAAGAAAAGATTGGGCCAGGAAACTAGAAGATGCACTCTGGGCATACAGGACAACTTTCAAAACTCCCATTGGAAAGTCCTCCTTTCAGCTATTGTATGGAAAATTATGCCATCTCCCTGTAGAGCTTGAACACAGAGCTTTTTGGGCTACTAAACTCCTCAACCTTGATTCTCAGGTAGCAGGGGAGAAAAGGTTACTACAACTAAATGAGTTAGATGAATTTAGGCTAGAAGCCTATGAAAATGCTAAGATATACAAGGAAAGAGCCAAAAGGTGGCATGACAGGAAGATTTTAAAGAAAGAGTTCAAACCAGGATAGCAAGTACTCCTGTACAATTCACGGCTCAAGATTTTCCCTGGAATAACAAGACACTTTATTGTAATTCCTAGGGAGAACGACCCGAGGTTTGAATACTTCGGTTTATAAATTTTAGGGGTTTGTTTTAGTGACAAACAATTTTTTGTATGAAAGGATTAGTGATTGGTTTAGAAACTATACTTGTAACGAGAATTCATTTGTGAAATTCTAAACCATCAAAAATCCAATCGTCAAAATGGCGCCGTTGCCGGGGAATTGCAATGGTGTTATGTTATTGGTTATTGTATATATGTGAATATTGTGAATATGTTTGCCTTTTGCTTCTTTGTTAGTTCTTACTAGTTTTTAGGATTTAATTTTCTTGCTTCTTATTTGATTTTGTTTTCATTTTTCTTCTTGCTATCATGAATTCTCACATTGGCTATGAGTTTGGTTATCAACATGTTGTAGGAAATGAGGACTATAATGAAGATGTGTATCAATAATGGGATGACAAAAGGTGGGAGGAGCCATATGCATATGATCAATCCTCATGGCAACAACCTCCACCAATGCACTATGAAGAAAAGCCATTCTATGATGCATACCAATCCAATGGCTATGGTGACTCACCTTGTGATTTTCAAGAACCACCACCATATGCCTATGATCCATACCCTCAACATAACTCCCAACCATACTCACAAGCCCCTTCTTACCAACCATCTTCCTATGACCCTAATCCATATCCATCCTACCAACAACCATATGAGCAATATGAACCACACATAGAGCCACCACCACGCCAACATCAACATTTTCAAGAGCCACCTCCTCCACATTATTACCAAGATGAACCACCTCCAATATATGAATACTATTTTCCACCACAACCTCCCATGGAAGAATACTCATATCCATTGATCCAAGAGCCACATGATCCTAATCATATTATCCAAGAGGAACAAGAGTCAAGGGATCGTCTCAAGGAAGCATTGGATCAATTTCAAGCAACCATGGAGTGTGTTGTGCAACAAGTGGAAAGAGTAGAAAACATAGAACCACCACAACTCTACCAAGAAGAACCACCTTCCTACTATGAACCCTCCCCCCAATTTAATGAACCCTTCCACCCACCCCAATCTCTAATGGATGAAACCCTTGGTGTTCTTGTTCAAGGGCAAGAAGAGATGAAAAGGGATGTGCAAAATTTCATGGCCGCCTTGGATGCGGTAACAAATCAATTAGCCTCC
>NC_029785.2:72119289-72120939 GCF_000816755.2 Arachis ipaensis | reverse complement strand
CACCTTGAGAGGAGCTCCCCATAAGTCCAACTTAAGGACAATAAACAAAAGTGCTAGGTGGGAGACAACCCACCATGGTAAAATCCTTTCATTTTCTCTTTTGTATATATTGGTAGAATTAGCTTAATTTCATGTTTTGTTTAGTTAGTTGAGTATGTTTAGTAGTTTAAGTATGTTAAATAAGGTTTTATGGTGTTTTGGTAGCTGTTTGGAGGTTTGGAATGCTTGGATTGGTGCAAAAACATAGAAAAAAAAATTTTGAAAAACAGAGCACCATCCACGCGTACGCGTACATGGCGCGTACGCGCACTTACAGCATTTTCGACCTTCCACGCGCGCGCACCATGCGTGCGTACGCGTGGATTGAGAAGTTCCAACCTCCATACATTTTCCAGAGAGTTGTGCCTGCGCCGCGCCAACGTTGTGCCTTTCGCACAAACCAACTCGCGCATACGCGCACATGACGCGTACGCGCCACTCTCGAAATAAGCCAACGACGCGCGCGCGCCATGCGTGCGTGCGCGTGGATGCCCTTTCTTCCATCCATTTCTTTTCTTCTCCTCCTTCCATTTCTCCCTTTTTCCTTTCTTCTTCCCTCCTCCTACCCCTCATCCAACACTTCCAAACACCATTGACAACCATTTATTTTAGTTAACAAATTAGTTAGTTAGTTAGTTGATTAGTTAGTTTTAGTTTAGTTTTCATTTTATTTTCTCTCTTTTCATCATAAGTGTTGGAGTATTGACTTTGTTTACTATACATTGCTATATCCCTTATTGCCTAAATGCTATTTTAGCATGAATGTTTTTAGATAATCTTTGTTGGATTCTATGATTGAGGTTATATTTTGTTACTTGGTTTTGAGCTCTTCATGCTTACCTTTTGAAAAAATACCAAGTGATGAGAATTGTCTTCGAGCTTATAACTCTTTTGAATTGCATGTTGTAGCTAGCCATCATGTGATTTAAACAGTTTTCTTTGATTAGGCAATCTCTTGATGGATGATGTTGCGCATTTACCTTAATGCATTGTGTTCATGATTATATCCATCCATATGTTTGACTTGAATGCTTTCATGCTTCTCTAATGCTTGTCTTACCTTACAAGCTTACTTTCTATGATTGTGATCTTTGATTTGTTTGATTCTTTATGTCCATTATTTTGTGTATTCATGCATTTATATGATTGAGGCCATCATTCCATTTAGCTCACTTACCCAAATAGCCTACCTTTTATCTTCCATTGTTAGCCAAATTTGAGCCTACGATTAACCCACTTGTTCTTAATTTAGCACATTACAAGCCTTAAAGCAAAAAACAATAAATGTCCTTATTTGGATCTTTGATTAGCTTAGGCTAGTGTGTGTGAGTATCATTCAAGTGTGGGAACCTTGGGACATTGGGTGAATAAAAGGGTATTTTGTATTGTTATTGAAAATATTGGGAATTGGGTACATACTCATGTATTGATCAAATGTCAAACCTTATGCATTGATGCTCTTGTATATAGAAAGAAAAAAAAATGAGAAAAACAAAAGAAAAAGAAAAGAAAAATAATATGGAAAAGAAAAAAAAGAAATAGAAAAAAAAAGAAGAAAAAATAATAAAAAGGGGACAAAATGCCCCAAGGCAAGGTCCAATAAAATCAATG
>NC_029785.2:72114564-72119136 GCF_000816755.2 Arachis ipaensis | reverse complement strand
GAATGCTTTCATGCTTCTCTAATGCTTGTCTTACCTTACAAGCTTACTTAAAGCATCTCAAGCACACTAGGATAAGTGAAGTGCATGCTTCTTTTGTGACATAGCTTTTATGCTAATGTGTATTCTAAACCGCTCAATTTAGAATTCACACACCTAATATTTCTTAATGTCACACTAATTCACTCACCTCATTCTAGTGATTTACCTCATTCCAATAATGTATGCTTTCTTACTTTTATATCTTCTCATCTTATGGTGTTATATTTTTGTTTATCCAAAACCCCAAAATAACTCATAACCAATAACAAGACACTTTATTGTAATTCCTAGGGAGAACGACCCGAGGTTTGAATACTTCGGTTTATAAATTTTAGGGGTTTGTTTTAGTGACAAACAACTTTTTGTATGAAAGGATTAGTGATTGGTTTAGAAACTATACTTGCAACGAGAATTCATTTGTGAAATTCTAAACCATCAAAAATCCAATCGTCACCTGGCGAGCTCAAGTCCAAATGGACTGGCCCATATTTAGTGACAAAGGTTTTTCCTTATGGAAGTCTTGAGTTGCTAGATGAAGCTACACAGAGTCATTTCACAGCAAACGAGCACAGAGCAAAGCCTTACTTAGGAGGGCAATGGGACAAGGAAAAAGAGGTTCAGAACCTAAGCTAAGCAAGAATGAAGGATGTCAAGCTAATGACAATAAAGAAGCGCTTGTTGGGAGGCAACCCAACCTGAGGTAGTTTTTTCTCATAACTATTTTAATAAAAAGGTTAATTAGCTTTATCTATATTGCAAGAAGTTGAGTTTGGTGTTGCACACCAAAACAATATAAGGGAGAATGAAGGATTCTAAGTTTGGTGTTCCACCAAAGTCTCATCATAAAACGCATTTTCACTTTCTGCATAATGCCAGCTTCAAACATTTAGATAAACTAGTTAACTATTTGTTGTTTCATGGTTTTTAGTTTTATTACCTTAGCAAGGAAAAAGGATTTCACATATAGTTAATTTGTTTCATGAGAAACATTGGCAAGGAACTAAGTTTGGTGTTCACACACCAAAGAAAGTTTAAAAGCCCACAAATAAGCTTTGCAGATTAACCAGATACCTAAAGAGCTTGAAAAGCAAGCAACGTTTGAGGAGTATGCATGGAAACAGCCAACAAATTAAAGAACATTTGCACTATGACTAAAAAGGAGCATAACTGAAGGAAGAATGAAAAGCTGCAACCCAAAAGGTTGTATTTATACTTAATCCTTGTAGTTATGAAATGTTTTAATCCAGGGATTCCTTCATGCCTTGCTAGAATGTTCATTTAGTTGCAAGTAAAAATACATGCTAAAGAAAGCTATCTGCAATTTTTCTTTAGCTTAAAAGTTATTGGCATAATAAATGTCATCCTTCATTAGCTTGAGTACTTTGCTTTGTTCCTTTGCTATTTGAATAAAAGAGAGATGTTTGATTTAGAAAAGTAATTGTTCAATGTTGCAAAAGTTAGAATGAAAGTTAGTGGTGGTATGTGTTTGATTCAATTGTTAGCTCACAAAAATAATTGCTGCAAAATGACATGTTACTTGAAGCTTAAGCTAGTTTGCTGCTATGATCCTTCAACTAATGAAAATCCCTTGAAAATAAACCAAAATAGAAAGAAAAAAAGAAATAGAAAAAGCCAAAAAGTGGCAAAGAAACAAACAATAAGGCTAGGCACCAATAGCTTGGACCCTAGGACATATGCCTGTGGTGTTTGTGTACTAGGATATGCTTGGACAAGTAAGTTCTAAGGAGTATTTCAAAACTTGGCTACTTAGATCAACTGATTTGGGATTGCCAACTGAAAGTCCACAATAAAGAGTAACCTAACTACAAAACACTTAGTTATCCAAAGAGATGCTGGGCATCAATGATCCTAGAAAGAAAAAGGTGAGCCATGTGTCTGTGGTGAAGAAATGTTGAGTATAATTAAGCCAAAGGCTACTGTAACATTTGCCACCAAGCCTTCAATGAGTAATAAGCTCTCCAAGCAAAAGAAAGAAGGAAAAAGCCAGCAAGGGAAGTAAGCAGAAAGCAAGGCATTATAGCAGCAACCTTAGTGAACCCTTGAGGAAACATTGTTTGTTTAACAGCAAGTAATAAATGAGCTACTATTAATCTGCATGAAACCCCATGAACCAAGTTCAACTCTCTGCTTAATAAGGACATGTATACTCCTCTATTTCATTTTATCTTCTCTTATGTTTAATGCTTGCTTGGGGACAAGCAAGTTTTAAGTTTGGTGTTGTGATGACAAGTCATCTTAGCCTAGTTTTACTAGTCTTTTTCTTTGTTTTTATTAGGTTTTATGCACTTTATTGCATTATAAGTAAGTAATTTAAAATGGAATTGTATGGTTTCTTTAAATCAATCAACCACCATTTAATTGATACTAAATCATGAGGTTTAAGCTAAATTTAATTGATATTTAAATGATTTGTAAACCTTGTGAATTTGGTGATACTTTAATTGGTTGTTTTGATTAATTGTAGGTGAAGAAAAGAAGAAAATAAGAAAGCGTGGCCAAAGAAGCGTGGCCCAAGGAGGAGAAGAAGTGGCAAAAGAAACAAAGAGGCGTGGCACAATGAAGGAGGCAAGCCACAATACTCTACTGGGAGCATAACAAAGAACTAAGGAAGCAAGCTTGGATGCTACGCTCTCCTTGAGAGCGGAGCACAATTTGGAACCAAGAAACAAAGGAGGGAAGAATGATGCTCCGCTCTCCTTGAGAGCATTATCGGGCTTCACTCAAGAATAAATCCAAAAACAAAGTTTGCTAGTAAAGGCTACAAGGTTCGAACTCATGAGCAAGGGGGAGTGGAGGAGCGCTACTCATAAAGGAAATAAGCCAAAAATGGCTAAAATGCTACCCCCAAGGATCGAACAAGGCACCCTAAAGAAGCAAGGAGTAAGGCGCCACTTCCTTCACAAAGAAAAGGAGCCAGCGCATGCCTCCAACAAGTTTCGAACTTGGGACCTCACCCAAGCAAAAGCCAATGCTCCGCTCCCAAGGAGAGCAGAGCGCTACTCTCTTCACTCCTTGCACAAGCTTGACACGGCCAGGAAAACTTGGAGCGCAACATGACACGGTCAGGAGGAGTTGGAGCGCACAAGACACACACCAAGCCACAATGCTCCGCTCCGCTCTCCACAAGAGCGGAGCACTATCCTGAATGCCTCCCAAGCCTTGGCACGCAACAAAGAGCTCCAACACAAGCATTGATGCTCCGCTCCTCACAAGAGTAGAGCACTCCACTGGGAGCAATTTCTCTTGGGCTGAAAATTCAATTAAAAATCTAATTAAATTCAAATCTTTACCAAATTAAAAAGCCCACCCAAATTCTTAAATCTAAGAATAGAAAGTGTATAAATAGAAGCTAGTTTGATTTAGTTAAAGACTTTTAACCTTTGGCTTCTTAGAGAATTTTCATTTTTATAGTTTTGAGAGTTTTTACTTTGAATTTGGATCTTAGAGAATTGGGAAGGAGAATTAATCTCTCTTCTTCCTTGTTCTTACTTGAGCACTCTTTACTTCTTGTTTTGGATCTTGGGTGAAGAATTGAAGAAATTCTGTTTCAATCTCACCTTAAGATCTCTTTGTTTATCTTTCTACATAATTTTAGAAACTTTGTTTTATCATAAATGAAAATATGTGACTTTGTATGCATTAGATAATAAAAAAAATACTCATAATAAAAAAAATTAAATTTACTCATTCGTTATATTTATAGGAGTGTAGATGATTCACATAAGAGTTATGAGATTTTTTTTTTTTTTACTTTATTTTTAAAGTAGTATTCACTTCTGAGTGTAATAATTATGAACTAATACATGCACCGTAATAACTAATTGTGATTGGAGAGAAGATAGAAAGAGAATAAAAACCCAAAAAAGGAAGAGAAAACAAATCAACATAAGAGTAGTAATGACTAGTGAGGCATACGTAGATAGATAATGGTAAGAAAAAAGAATAATGAAAATAAAAATTAAAAATTCTAAAAGAATAATAAAACTAAATATAATTTAAAATGTTGAATATAAAATTATAAGAAATAAAATTTTTTTAGCTATTAAAATTATTCGAGAGAAAGAGTGATTTAAATATAAATTTTTATATTTGCTTTAAATTAAATATAATTGAGAAATAAATAAATTTATAAATATTTATAAATTTTTATCTTCATTGTTACACATAGTAACAACATAATGATTTTAGTATTATACCTAAATTAATTTAAATTTAATTATTCTATATATTAAAAAATTAAATAACTTATAAATTTTATATTTAATTATTCTATACAAAATTTTTGAATGTTTGATATCTTAAATTTTTTCTTAAAATAATAAAATATGACTTTAATAAATCAAATAAGAAAATAATTCTTTTGATAAACTTTAACAACTCAAAAGTTAACACAATGGATATGTATGGATCAAAGTGATAAACAAAAATAAGAGCTGCGATAATGATACAATAATAATTGATTGTGATTGAGGTTAATAAAAGAAAAAAACAAAGAAGAAAAATAAAATAAGG
>NC_029785.2:72106552-72113333 GCF_000816755.2 Arachis ipaensis | reverse complement strand
CAAAATAAATAAATTTAATATATAAATAATTAATTTATAAATAATATTAGTAAATTTTTATTTTGATTTTATTATACATAATAATAATAATTTTTTTTTAAATTTAAATTTATTTATTTTATATTTTTTATATATATTAAATAACTTAAAATATTTTATTTTTTTATAATTTATTTTTTTTATTATTGATAATAAATTTATAATTTTAAAAATAAAAATATAAAAATATTTTTTTAACTCAATAGTATTAGCTGTTGAGCCACTAAGTCCATTACATAATGTCAAAAGATATATCTTTCTTAACAAATTATAGATAATAAATGGTACAAATTTTCACTATTTGCTTCATATACCTTGTCCTCAACTTAAAATAAAATGACAAATACAGAGACGGCAAGTAATTCAAAAAATGCAAAACATCATAATTTTTCCATTTCTCCTCGCCAAATCCAAAATCACAGGCTAGTCATCAGCATCAAAACACATATTCCCCATGTGTCCAGCTCCCCTGTCAAAAAACACAAACCATTTCTCTCTCTCATTCTCACTCTCATCTTCTTTTCTTTCTCAATCTCCTCCGTACCTTCCTCTCCTCGTTGCACCACATCGACGCCGCGGCTCTGGAATGTGATGCCATCGCTGCAGCTTTGCTGCGTCGCATCGCCGCCTCGCCGTGTTCCTCTGCTTCTCTTTCCTCCACTTCTTTCTTGTGCTCCCCCTCGTGCTCCTCTGTTGCCGTGCCACCCCAGCTCCATCCATCGCTGCTCGATTCACTTTCCATCATCACAATAGGTAGGCTTTATTTTTTTTTTTAGGCAATTAAGGTTCCTAATCCCGAATTCTTAATCATTAGCTTGTGTTAAATTTAATTAGGGTTTGATATCACAATTTCTGATTTAATTAGGATTTTTCTGCCACATAAGTTTAATTTCTGTTACTCCTTTTCAATTTCTGCCACATAAGTTTCCGATTTTACACGGATTCGGTTTCTGAAAAGCCTTCATGTTTCATATCATATCATATACTATTACTCATAGGGTGCAGCCTGCGCTACTTGTTTGATTTTTTGGGAATTTATTCTATTTCTAGTTAAATTATTGATTATCTTTCTAAATAAATCCTCCTAGAGAAGGTTATGAAACTATCAAGTTAAAACTCATGACTCTTATGATTGACAAGTTTAGGCCCTACATTGAGTTTACTAGTTAAGTTTGCTGATTCAAGTGTAGCTAAATTCCACGAATTTTAGGTGAGTTTTCAAGTTCGATAATGTTGCTTCTAACTACTAAATCAAGGAATAAGTGATTCTTTTATAAGATTCCAAGATTTTGAAATTATCTAACTTTTACTTCAAATAGTATTTAGGAGGATGTTTATGATTTTTTTTAAGATGCTATATTATTGTTCTTTATTTTGTTATCGTTTCAACATATTTAGGTAGCATTATACTAGTATTACAATGATATCTTGTGGCAGGAATTGGAGACCTGTGCTCTAATCATGTAGTGAAAACGTTCACTGATGAATTGAACAACTTCTCTGGTGTGAAAGGATACTGCGTTTATGCTTGCATTACTCTTGTTTTTTTTATATTAATTTCTTCACTATATGTAGAGTACAGTAATTTTATAGTGCATCATTTCTAGTATTGCCCCAGTTATGCTTAGAACTCAGCATGCTGAAGCTGTAATTTAACTTTCTTCACTGATAAAGTTTCCCAATTTTTCCAGTGAGGTAGGCAATGGATCATGGGATTCATGGTTTCTGCCTTTGACAGAGCAGGTATAGTTAAGAAAAAAGAGGATTTGCTATGTTGAGTGGAAGGAATTGCTAGTATTTATTATTTAACATTTGTGTTCTTTTACTTGATTGCAGACTAATATTGTTTATGAAAAGATGATTAGGATTCCTGCAGTATTATGGTAACATTTCTTGCTATGCATTGGCTTAATTACAGGACGCATGCTTATTTTAGTTGACTATGTTTTTCTAGTTCATATCAGGGGTTTTTCTTATTACTTGATTATCTTCCAATTTTCAAATCATAAGATGCTGCCACAGTTCATCTTCTCACTTGTTTAGAGTGGAATCTGTAATTGTTTAAAAGGAAACTTTAATTATATGCTTGTCAACAATTGTCTGTCAAAAGAAGATAGACAATATTGCAAAAGAGTGATGTGTATTCAATAACACAATGTTTTATGTGAAATTTTATAGCTTCTATATATGTATTATTGCTCTTTTAGATTGTCATATTACAATGTTCAAAATTTCTCCTTATCATCGTTTCTATTCTTCCCTAATATCTTAACGTTCGAAATAGCATTTTATAACATTGTCTATTATGCTTTAATTCATATATAATTTCTTACAGTGATTTTATTTATCTGTTTTAATGAAATCATGATGTGAGCATTGCCCATAAAAGTAGTTGTTGTTCCATTTTTACTGAATGATCAATGGATAGCTGATAGATATTTCGTATTAACTTTCTGCTCAATGAGTTTTAAATTTGTTTTATCTGACAATGAAATATTTGTTCCCGCAAAACACACTAGAAGCAGCAATAAATGACATAAACAATTCTTTTGGAAAGGGAAGTTTGACAAGTTGGGCAATGCTGGGGGAGCTTTAGTGTATGTATCTTCATATTTGTAGTCATTTTTAATCACATGTTTTCCTAATCTATTGTATTATATTTAAGGGAAAAAAAATGTCAATTGTGCCTGAATATTTTTTGTCATATAAATTAGACTTATCGTTGATAGAATTTTTTCCCCCATCATCCTAAATATTGCAGTGAAACATGTCCTAGTGGCTGTTTGACCTTGGACTGTGCTTTAGGTGGCGGTCTTCCAAAAGGTAGAATTGCTGAGGTATTGACTGCCTGGTATATGTTTGTGTTCACTGTTCTTTTAGTTATTCGCACCATCTTATTTACAACTTTTAGGTTTCTGGAGTGAGGGGTAAGTAAAATAATTGGGTGTGAATTATGAAGAATGAGATATATTTGTAAGCTGCAAGGATTGGGTCATTGGGGTTTTATTCAATTGGTATTTGTTACCAGTTTTGGTGTTTTATGGCATCTTCAACAAGTTGGGATTGCTTGGTTACCTTTTTTTTTAATTTTTTTTTACCTGTACTTTAGTTTACCTTTTCCCCATTTTCGTCTTTGTTTCTCTCTGTACCCTGACCTGTGTTTATCAATCTTCATATGTAGTGCTTAACCTATATAGGAGTATGTTAATGTAGTTTGGGAGGGCTTCTAATAAAACTATCAGAAAAAGCTGGTTTATGCATTATTGCTCCTTGATTCTTTTGTTCATTAATTTACACGTGATAGGGTTGTTGATTCTTTTTATTACTTTATGCCTGAATTGTTCTGTCATGGTCAAACTGACATTATCTTCTGGCTATACTTCTAGATATTTGGACCAGAAAGTAGTGGGAAGAGTACCCTTGCACTTCATGCTATTGCAGAAGTGCAAGTAATTCATTTGTATAACAATAATGTACTTGATGTAAATATGTTTTGAGACCAACGTGCAATTCTATTTTTGATGTCTAGAAACTAGGAGGAAATCTGGAAATGCAATGCTCGTTGATATATTATTAGCTATCACATGAATAGTTACTAGACCAATGTGCAATTCAAGATTAGTTATTACCTTTTCTTGTGCTGCTGCTACTTACTAGTGTGTGGATTCTATTGAGTTTTATTGTACATTCTGTCTCCATTTGTGTACTTTGCTATTTGTCTACGTGTGTATTTGAAGTGATGAGTTTATTTCAAGTCAACCAATCTTTTATGCTTGATTTCTTCTAATAAAACTTCTTGAAAATTTAGGAGTCACATTTGTATGTATATGCGAACCAGGTGCTAAACGCAGGCAAAAATAAGCTTAGATCCATGGATGAGGTCAGATCACTTGTTAGCCTCCGAGCACTGATTTTGAAGGGTCAGACTTCTTTTGCTAACTATCTACTTTGAAGACAACAAGAGGGCAAGATTCCATGGTTAGAATAAGGATGATCATGCTGAAGTTGTTGATAATCTTGAATTTGAGAGAAAATCGAGTAAGAAAAAGAAGAAAACTGTTGATGATTTCAAGAAGGAAGTCAGAGTCGCTGACGAGGAAAATTAGATCATAACAAGAAATCAACTAAGAAAAAGCTCAAGAATGATAGACAAGCCCACAGACAGGAAATTAGCTCTGCAGGAGAATGTTATTAGGATCGAGAAGAAACATAAGAAAAAACAAAAGAATGAGAACAAAGTGAACTTGATACGATTGTTTATATCTAATGTATCAATATACTATTTGTGTTTATGTTTTGAGTTGACTTGTTTGTTTTTAATACTTTTCTTCTAGTTTGATAATATGATGAACTTGTTTATTTTTTAAAATACTATGAATGTTCTAATACAAGTTAGATAAAAATTAGATAAAAATTTATCCTGATTAAATTTATATTTATTTTGTATGAAAACAAATTTATTTTGCAATAAAATCTAAAAAAAGTATGTTTTATCTTGTTGAAAAATCTAACGTTAGTTATCGACAGAAAATATGACGCTAGTTACTAACAGAAAATCTGTAAAAAAATTTGACTATTTAGCGAAATACGAGGGATGATTACCGAAAAAAATCAGTCAGTAATGGAAAAAATATGTTGGTAAATTACCGCCAGAAAAAAATCTGTCATTAGGTTGTAATTACAGAAATCACTATTACTAAACAAATCTTTAAAGAGCAATAAAAAGAAAGAGAAGCAAGGTAATGGAAAAAATATGTTGGTAAATTACCGCCAGAAAAAAAATCTGTCATTAGGTTGTAATTACAGAAATCACTATTACTAAACAAATCTTCAAAGAGCAATAAAAAGAAAGAGAAGCAAGGTAATGAAGGAAACTATATAAAGGGGTGGCGAGGTTATTATTACAGCCAACAACAGTTAAAATGATTTCTTATCCCTTTGCCATCAACCATTACTATCAGCATGAATAAACTAGAGAGTATTAAGCATCTTTCATTTAGGCACTAATAAAGCATTATAATATTAACAATATGGTACCTGAAATGTTCTTTGCTTTTTAAGCTAACAATCTAAAACTGTAAGTATAAAGGATGTAACGAAAATTTGCAAACCATCAAACCAAAGCAAATTATATATAAGACAGCAGAATGATTGATGCAAGTAAGACAACAAAAAGAAAGTTTAGTAGTGATGCTTAAAAGACTTATCAATTAAAAGACGGTCATATTTGCCTTAGAAATCTACATTAAAAAATGAAGAATAAGTATATGATATGCTTAACCATTCATGGCCAATTGTTATAATTAGCTTGTAATATATTCAAAAGTTACATCATCCAAAGATTCAACTTTGCAAATCTATGAAACATTAGCAGTTATGAAATTTTTTTTCACCTCAATCATAAGCTTCATAGTTCATAGAAAGGAGAAATAAAAGGCTTCCTAATTTGACCAAGTAATGACTTCAAAAGTGATTAAAAGCAAGAAGTTTATAAGACTAACCAAACAGAATATCACAAAGCAAAAATCAAGCTACGCAAAATCTTCAAGAGAACTGCCATTTTAGAATTGAGTAGATCAAGGGCATTATCAAAATCTGTTGACTCATCTCAAGAAATTTTTGGTGAATTATATATTTGCCAAAGAGGTTGGTGATTCCCTTCCCAGGATCATTTTGTTTCACAATAGACTCTCCAACCAAAACTTGCACAAAATAACATTTTGGCACATTAACATTATATAACACAATTGCTTGCAAACACATTAGTTACAAAGATTGAATTAAAATAATTCTTATGTACATTTTAAATTTGTAATACTTACAATTTTAAACACCAGATTCTACTACCATATAAAGAAGCCATAAAATCATTAGCAGGGTACTTTCAAAATTAGATAACATCTTTCATATAACAGTAATTAACAAAGAGAAGACTACTTACAATTATGTTTCTCTCGCAGTTTGTTGCTTGTTAAACTAAAATAATGTATACAGATTTTTGAATGACTCCAAAAACAGAACAACAACAAAATTATCCTATAGTATCTAAATTATATTCCATTCATTGAGTCAAGCACACAATTACAGAACCCTAATGAAGCTCCAATCTCTTAATCTTCAGTTCTTCACACATAAAAGCAAATAAGCATACACAAAAATAAGCATTAACCATAGAAATTCACAAACACCTCATAATCTATTCAATTAATCCATCATCCAATTCGTGAGTGAGATTAAACCACCCTCCTCATTGTGGGCGGGACAAGACCATCATTCCTACAACATCACATCACAACTACAAACAATCGCCGTCCTTACTCGGTGCAGGTGCCAAATCAAATACGCAAGCGTGACAAAACCCACGACCTTACCAATTCAGTTTTAGACCACATTCATTCAAAATCATTTACTCAATTCCAATATTGAGATGCAAAAATGAATGAATTGTATATTGTATTGTATTTGTTTACAAGTATATATATATATACACCGGAGTACTAGAGTAGTACATAATAAATTACATTAGGTATAATATTAAGTATTATTGGGTATATTGAATATTTCAGGAGCATAATAGTATATTTGGGCAATCTTCATAGATGAAACTTACCAATTTTGCATGACCTATCCAATATCATATATCCATTTTCATCTCCAGCACACTTAAAAATAAATAAATACACAAATAAAATGGTTAACCAAGTTGCGGATATGTTATACACATATAGAAAGAAAATTCATA
>NC_029785.2:72086147-72106431 GCF_000816755.2 Arachis ipaensis | reverse complement strand
ATTTTGGTTAGTCTGGTTCATATTCATTGCATCTCATTGTGAACCCAATTTCCCAATAGAAAAAAAACATATTTAGGTATATATCAAGCAACATTGTATTGTATTGTACAGAATTGAGAGGAGTTATAACAAAAATCATAAGGTGCAGATTTGATCTGATTTTATTATTAAATCTCATACATTGAGTTTGATGTCACCCAAATCAAGCTGAGCAGCAATCTCCTCAAGCTGCTTCTTGACGCTCATATCAATCAACTTCGATCCAGAATTACCATACCTAACAGTAAACCCAGCCACCAGGCTCGGGTCAATAACTGTCTTGATTCTAACGTTCTTAGCCCCCGTTAGCTTCTGCACCTGCTTCGCGATCTGTGCTAAGTGCTGCGACTCGAGCTTCACCACCGAGCTCACCACCGCCATTTCCGTATCTGTGAGCGTGTTGTACACGAATTCATACTCCTTCGCAATCTCCTTCACCAGCCCAATGCGCTTCGCATCGACAAGAATGTTCAGGAAGTTGCGCGTGTGGGATTGGAAGCTTGATGACGTGGCGATTTCATCGACGAGCTTCTTCTTCAGTTCGGCGTCTACGGTTGGGTTGGCAAAGAAGTCGAACACCTGTGGATCGGAGAAGATCTCATCGATTTTCTCGATGTCGGTTGTGGTGGCGTCAAGGGTGTTGTTGGATTTGGCGATGTCGGCAAGGGCGAGGGCGTAGCTTGCGGCCGCGGTGGAGACCATGCGGGCGCCGAGGGATCCGGCGGAGTGGCGGGGACGGGTGAGTTTGAGGGAGAGGGAGGGGAAGGTGGTAGTGGAGAGGGAGAGGTTGAGGATGGGTTTTGGGTGGGTGAGGAGGGATCTTGGGGTTTGGATTGAAGGGAATAAGGCTGTAATGGTGGTGTGAAGTGAAGCCATTGTGGTTGGATTGAGAAAATGAAGAAATGAGTGAGGGATTTGAGAAGAAGGGTTTTTCTTTCTTTTTCTTTTGGGTTTTGGGTGGGATTTGGTGGTGGGAAAGGGTAGAGGGGGAGAGGGTGAGGTTGCGATTGCGGGAGCTTAGAGCCTCTTGTTCTCCGATAAGATAATTGGCTATTACCAATACGTGGACATGATTTGGTGGTGGAAGGGGATCTTCTTTTGTGTCGGTGGATCGTGCATGTTACATAAATCAAGAGCTACTATGCTTTGAGCCTCTGAGTTCTATCTAAATTCTCCTAGTTTAGAGTAAACGCACATAAATAAACATGAAAAATATAAAAGGAAGAGAGACGATAGGAGCTTACAGCTTAGCACTTTTTATTACAAAATTGTTTCGAAGATAATAAAAATATAAAAGAAAGAAAAATGGTAAGAGATTAATATCTTTTATCATAAAAATTAGGTGATGAAAATTGTTAAAAAGTCATTTAAATTTATTATTTTTGGCAATTAGTTAGTTATTAATGTTTAAAAATATGAGATAAAATATACTGAATTACTATACTAAAAAAAATTGAGTTGATGGCTAAGTTATGGCCAAATATAATAAATTTTAATGATTCTTAATATTTTTTTGGGTGATATTATATGTATATAAGCATTTTTTATAACTAAATCTAATTAAATTGTTACAAACAAAAAAAAATACACATATTCATCACGTGATTTTTTTTGTGCTTTTTTTA
The DNA here is from genome assembly GCF_000816755.2 of Arachis ipaensis. NCBI lineage: Eukaryota > Viridiplantae > Streptophyta > Magnoliopsida > Fabales > Fabaceae > Arachis > Arachis ipaensis. Next base: position 72,104,767 of record NC_029785.2, on the reverse strand, counting down.
GTACAGAAATTTTTTTGTTACAAAACATATTGTTCGGTATTTCGGTTACCGGACGGTTCGGGTCAAGATTCTGGGTGATATGATGTAGAAAATGTGACGTACCTTGGGGGAAGAGCCAGTCTTCCCCTTATATACATGTCAGTAGTGGGCCCCTCTGGAGGACAAGCCTATATTCTCAAGGACGCTGTCCCACAGCTGCGGGTGAGCCGTACGGGACGCGTGTCCGGGTCGGTTGAAAGGCGTGGAGCTCGGGTCAGGTTGACCCGCGGGAATCCTGAGTCGGGCCGTAACAGTGCCCCCAACGCACCAGTGATGGTCGTGAGGCGATCGGTGGCGCGTGATGTCCTTGTTCGTGCGTTGTCGCCGAGTCGGCTGACCGTGGGAGAGGCGCGTCTCTTGTGCGCGTGTCTCTTGGTCTGCTGAGGCGTTCGTTTGTCGTTTCATTCTTCGCGCTGAGCATTAAATGCTCATAATGAGTTAAAAAACCCCGTGCGCAAAGACCATTTTTCCCCTGTCTCTTTTCGCGCTCCTTGTGGTGGTTTTTAAACAGTTTCTTTCTCTTTTCCTCCTACTTTTGCTATTTTCACCTTCCTCTCTCCCTGATATCCAAAATTTCTTGTTCGAGCCCCCTCGTGCCTCCTTTTTTCTCTCAAGTTCCTGCAACCAATTCAGGTAATTCTTGCTTCCTATTCTCTTGTGTTTACACTATGTTTTACTGCTGCGTAGTTGTTGTTTGTGATTGTTGCATGCTTGGTTTACTTATGCTGAATGACTTTCCAATGGTGGGGTAGATGAATTAAGGGAGGGGTACCATTCCTGGGTAGGTTTTTAGGTGATTTACGTGATAGGTGTACCTTTTAACCGTATTTGGCCATGAATTGAGTTTGAAAAGGTGTAGTTTCTGGGTTTTTATGGGCTCCCGACCTCGTAGACTGACGGAGTGGTACCCCGCTGTAGGTATGCCTCGCATTGTCTCCCGGGCTTCTGCATCTGGCGCGGCCTATGACCCGTATGCCTGGGTAACTTCCGACATAAAGGACTCGCCCAACCAAATGGATCTGGCGGAGTTGACCGAGTTCCGGCAAGCCGGTTACTTGTGTGGGGGAACAGACGAAGAGGTCAACTATGAGGCCGCTATTCCTGCCCCCAACGAGCGTATTTATGAGATCAATTTCCACTCTCCTCGTGTCCCCGATTGGATTTGGTTCTACAAATCCATGTTCACACAAGTCGGCGTTCGGATACCGCTTTCTGACTTCCAAATGGCGCTCCTCAACCGGATATCCGTCTCCCCCTCACAGCTCCATCCAAACAGCTGGGCTTCAATCCGCTATTTCGAATTGGTTTGCGAATACCTCGAGCTACCGGTGTCGGTGGACGTCTTCCTCTTCTTCTTCAATCTTACTAATCCTTCCAAACAAGGGAAAGCTAGGAAAGGGTTCCTTTCTTTCCGATCTGCCCAGGGTAGGAGAATATTCGGCCTCTTCGAGGACTCCTACCATGGGTTCAAAGATAAGTACTTCAAAGGTCGCCACCCCTTTTGGTTGTCGTTAGAGGGGGAGCGCCTTATCCCAACTTATTGGAGTTTTGGGGCGGGGTCGAACTCCTTCATTAAGGTGACGTATAAAAGGTTGTCGCCCATAGATAAGCAAATAGCTGATGTACTTTCTGCTATTTTTGAGAAGAACCCCGTGAACCCCCATCTCCTCATGGGTGAGCGGGAGGTCGCCAGGAGCTATATCCGTGAGTTGTCTTGTTTGTTTGCCTTCATCTGTTTATTGTTGCTTTCTTTACCCGATCTAACGACTAATGCGCCTGTTGTTTGCTGTAGTGGAAATGTCTGCCACCGTGACCGGACTTGAGAATTTGATGAAGACCTTTTTGAAGCGAGTGACGACGAGAATGCCGAAGAAAAGGATGTCGGGAAGTCGGAGGATCCTTCTGGGGAGAAGGATGATCAGGCTGTGCCGTCTCCCCAGGATACCTGCGTGTCGGGGAAACAGACTGCAGGGGCCCAGGTTTCTCCTATTCGTGAGGAGGTGCCCGTTGAAGGGCATACGTCCTTTACCCCCCAGCCGGACAGTGACGTGGAGCTCATCCATACTCCCAAGAGGCGGAGGATGTCTTCCAGCCCGGAAGGGGCCCTCACTATAATGGAAAGGAACTTTGATGCTACCAAATTTATTGACTCGCAGCTGATACCCGGGACCGAAGAGCATTTTCATGGGACTGAGCTGTCCGGGCAGGCGAGGTGGATGTACCGGACCTTGCTTCGTGGAGCCGTGATAGCTCGAAAGGCTGAATTCGAGTTGTCGGGAATGGAGGCGCTCTGGAGGAAGCTCGAGTCCTCTGTCAAAGCGAACAATGACTTCAAGGTCCAAGTTGAACTGCTCCAGGGCCAGCTGTCCGAGATGAGGGGAAGGCTTAGTGCTTCTGAGGAGAAAGCGTCGTCCGTTGCGGAGAAGTTGAAAGCGTTCGATGAGACCCTGGCCCGGTTGGTCGAGCGTGAGGAGGGTCAGCTGAATGCCGCTCAGGGTCGGGTCGCCGCTTTGGAGAAAGAGCAGGAACATGCCGTCTCAGAGGCAAAAACCGCTAAAGCTGAAGCCGCAGAGCTTAAGAAGAAGCTCAAAGTGACCAGGGAGCAAGGGAAGAACGCGATCTCCATGACCGAAGAGGCCCTGAAGGCTCAGCTAAAGATCGCAGCTCCTGATTTTGACACGTCGGCAATTGGCATTTTCAAGACTATCCAGGACGGAAAGATTGTTGACATGCCGAGGAAGTGAGATCTTGTAACTTGGGATATTTTGTTACGCATTTACTGAACAACTTATTGCTCGTTTTTTGTTTTGACTCTTTATGAATTATGCTTATTCAGTCGTTTGGCCGGGTTGCCGTTTACTATATTTGTTGTCGCTATTTCTCTCGGGGATGGGCTCACGCCCGTTTTCCCGTTTTATGTTTGTTATGGCTTGGATCGCCGTGGTCGTGTTGTCGCCGTCATTGGCTTTGGTCGTAAGGAAGATGGCCTCTGGGGTGATCAGTCCTGGTCTGCCGTTTTAAGGTGCGCTTGTGCGCGGCACACGTAGGGAAGTGGTAGACAAGTACGAAAATTTTTGACAAGTAGGAGTTAATCGTTAGCTAGGCAAATTAATTAATATGGCGAGTATTTTATAAAATAAAAAGGTAAATTATCATGCGAACAGAGCAAGTATTTACTATCTGTTTAGGTTCTCAGGTCGATGAGTCGTCTGGTCATGAGTAGAACCTTCTTATGTTACCCGCATTCCATGTTCTAGGTACTTCCTTGCCGTCGAGTCTTTCGAGCTTGTAGACACGTTTTCCGAGCACCTCTTTAATCCTGTAGGGACCTTCCCAATTTGCTGCCAGCTTCTCTTCTCCCGGGGTCGGCACACCGATGTCGTTGCGTCGTAGGACGAGGTCTCTTTCCTCGAAATCTCTTCTGAGGACTTTAGTGTTGTAACGCAGGGCTATTCTTTGTTTTAACGCCATTTCTGATAAGTGAGCCATCTCCCTTGTCTCCTCCACCAGGTCCTTTTCCATCGCTTCGTTCACACCTGCGAGTAATAGCCGGGGGCTTGGCTCGCCGATTTCGACGGGTATCACCGCGTCGGCCCCGTATGTTAGGCGAAAAGGGGTTTCCCCCGTGGCGCTTTGCTCGGTTGTTCGGTAGGACCATAGGACAGAAGCGAGCTCATCGGCCCATGCTCCTTTCTTGTTGTCTAGGCGCTTCTTTAGGCCAAGTAGGATGACTTTGTTTGCGGCTTCTACTTGCCCATTCGTCTGGGGATGCTCTACCGAGGAGAACCTCTGTTTTATCCCCAGGCCGGCGAGGAATTCTGTGAACTTCTTGTCCGTGAACTGTGTCCCATTATCCGAGATGACGACCTCTGGGATACCGAAACGGGTTATCACTTGCCTCCACATGAACTTCCGGCAGTTGGAGGACGATATTGTGGCCAGTGGTTCAGCCTCTACCCATTTGGTGTAGTAATCAATGGCGACAATGAGGTATTTAACTTGTCCTGGGCCGACTGGGAAAGGTCCCAGGAGGTTAACTCCCCATTGACCGAAAGGTCGAGTGGTCGTCAGTGAACTCAGCTCGGAGGCCGGCGCCTTGTGGAAGTTAGCGTTTTGTTGACACTTTATGCACCTTTTGACAAATTCCTTTGAGTCTTTCATCATTGTCGGCCAATAGTACCCGGCTCGGATGAGCTTCCTCGCTAGGGCTTTGCCCCCGATGTGGTGCCCGCAACACCCCTCGTGGACTTCTCTAAGTACATAGTCCGTCTGGTCGAGGTGTAAACATTTCAATAGGGGTTGGCTGAGTCCCTTTTTGAACAGTTGTCCTTGTATGATCGCATATCTGGCCGCCTCTCTTCTCAAAGTTTTGGCTGCTTTCTCATCGTCAGGTAACTTGCCGAGTTCCAAGAAGTTTATGATGGGGTCCAACCACGAGGGGCTTGACTCCGTCAGGTGGAGAGCGACCGTTGGCTCCTTCACCATGCCCTAGATGAGAGACCGGTTACCCGCTCCCGGTTTCGTGCTCGCTAGTTTGGACAAGAGGTCCGCCCGTGTGTTCCTTTCTCTTGGGACGTGTTGGATCGTGACCTCTTGGAACTGACTTATCATTTCTTTGACCTTTTCCAGGTATTTTTGCAGGAGGGGGTCCCGGGCTTGGTAGCTTCCGTTTACTTGGGAGGTGACGACCTGTGAGTCGCTGCATACTTCGACCTTCGTTGCCCCGACTTCACGGGCTAGTATTAGTCCGCTTAAGAGAGCTTTATATTCCGCTTGATTGTTTGACACAGGGAACTCGAACTTGGTCGATTGCTCGTAGATGACTCCTGCCGGGCTTTCTAAGATGACCCCTGCTCCCCCGGACGTTTGGTTGGAGGCCCCGTCCACGTGGAGCCTCCACCGTGTGCCCTTTTCCTCGGAGGGATCACCCGTTACCTCAACCAAGAAGTCAGCCATTGCCTGGGCTTTGATTGCATGCCGGGGCTCATACTGCAAGTCGTATTGAGAGAGTTCGATGGCCCAAGTCATCATCCTACCAGCTAAATTGGGTTTTTGTAGTACTTGACGAATCGCCTGGTCCGTCCTCACGACTATACGGTGACCTTGGAAGTATTACCTTAACCTTCGGGAGGAAGTTAGGAGTGTCAAAGCCAGCTTTTCTAGTTTGCTGTACCTCAGCTCGGCTCCTTGTAGAGCCCTACTCACGAAGTAGACCGGTTGCTGAGCTTTCCCTTCTTCTTTTACGAGCACTGCTGCAAGCGCTTCCTCTGTTACTGCCAGGTAGAGGTAGAGTGATTCTCCGGCCTTGGGCTTCCCGAGCACCGAGGGCGCTGCTAGGATCTCCTTGAAGTGGTTGAATGCTTCCTCGCACGCCGGGGTCCATTCGAATGCTATTCCCTTTTTCATCAGATTGAAGAAGGGCAGGGCTTTTGCTACCGATGCACCGAGGAAACGGGATAATGCCGTCAGTCTCCCCGCCAATCGTTGGACATCTTTGATACAACCCGGGCTCTTCATCTAGAGAATCGCTTGGCATTTCTCGGGGTTGGCTTCCACTCCTCTTTGGGTGATCATGAATCCCAGGAACTTTCCTGCCTCCATGGCGAAGGCGCATTTGAGCGGGTTAAGCCTCATGCCGTGTTGCCGGAGGGACGCAAATACGCCTCCCAGGTCACTCAGGAGATCGTCTGGCCGTGTGGTTTTTGCAAGGATGTCGTCCACGTAGACTTCCACTGTCTTGCCTATAAGCTCACTGAATATTTTGTTCATCAGTCTCTGGTATGTGGCGCCAGCGTTTTTCATACCAAATGGCATTACTTTGTAGCAATAGGTCCCTCCTGGCGTTATGAACGCCGTTTTTTCCTCGTCGGGTCGGTGCATCGGTATCTGGTTATACCCAGAATAGGCGTCCATGAAGCTCAGATATCGGTATCCCGCCGCCGCGTCGACGAGCGCGTCAATGTTGGGAAGGGGGTAGCAGTCCTTAGGACATGCCTTATTGAGGTCAGAGTAGTCTACACACATTCTCCACCTCCCATTGTGTTTCTTCACCAAAACTACGTTCGACAGCCAGGTCGAGTAGTCCAGTTCTCGGATGAACCCCGCTTCAAGGAGGCTGGCCACCTCCTCTGCCCATTCCTGTGACATCTTTCTCTTCCTCTGGGCCACTGGCTTGGCTTCTGGTTTGACGGCCAGATGGTGTGACATGAGCTGGGGATCTATCCCCGGCATGTCGGCTGGCGTCCAAGCGAAGAGGTCGGCATTGGCTCTGATCATCTCCATCAGAGGCTCCTTTAATTCATGGGGGAGATTTCTGTTTACGAACGTGAATTTCTCGTCCCCATCACCAACCCTAAATTTTTCCAAATCCCCTTCTGGCTCAGGTCTGGGCTTATCTTCTATCCTGGCGTCCAGGTCGGCGAGGAAAACTCCTGAAGCTTCTTTGGACTTTTTCCTCAGAGAGAGGGTGGCGTGGTCGCAGGCAACCGCCGTTTCCAAGTCTCCTCTGATAGATCCTACGGATCCGTCATCAGCAACAAACTTCATCACGAGCAGCCTTGTACTAATGGCAGCCCCCAGGTCGTTGATGGCTTTCCTCCCCAAGATAACGTTATAAGCTGTGGAATCCCGTAAGATTACGAAATCTGCTATGACTGTTCTTCGTCTCTGCCCCTGACCCATGGAGGTCGGGAGCGAGATGATTCCATCCGGCTTGATGAAGTGGTCTCCCAGTCCTACCACACCGTGCTGGTGGGTCGCCAGGTCGGCATCTCTCAATCCCAGGGCATCGAAAACGTTTCTAAACATGATGTTTGAGTCTGCCCCCGTATCTATCAGGATTCGTTTGACGAGGCCTGTTCCGATCCTGGCCGTAATGACCATGGCTGGGCTTTCCAGCGCCTCGTCAAACCATTGGTCTTCTAGGCCGAAGGAGATGGATGAGAGACCCCGGGAACGTCTAGCAGACGAGGAGGAGACCGTTAGGACCTTGGCGTCCTTTTTCTGTGCCGATTTTGACCTTGGGGCGGTATTCCTGGCCGTTACTACATTTACCACCGTGAGGCCGTGGTCGTCGCCCTCTGGTTCTTAGCATCGCCTTGTTGACCGGGACCTGTTCTCGCCATCGTGGTCCCGATTACGTCTCCTTGGCTCCCTTATAAGGTGCGAGAAGTCGGCTAGTTTCCCATCCCTGATTGCTTGTTCCAGGGCGTCCTTTAGGTCAAAGCAGTCTTGGGTCTTGTGCCCATAACCCTTGTGATAGTCGCAGTAGAGGTTCTTGTTTCCCCCCGTCCTGTCCTTCAGAGGTCGGGGCCTCGACAGTATCCCCTTCTCTGCAATCTGTTGGTAAACTTCGGTGATCGTCGCCGTGAGGGGGGTATAGTTAGTGAACTTCCCGACTCTGGGGACAGGTTTGGGTGTTTTGCCTGGACCGCCGTCCCTGGCGTGTTCCTTTGGCCTCTCTCTGCTTTCGTAGTGCCGGGTTTAATTGTACGCGGGTTGCCGTTTATTGGCAGCCACGACCAGGCTAACTTCCTCATCGTTGATGTACTCTTTGGCCACGCACTGGATCTCTTGCATTGTCCAGATGGGCTTTGTGGTAAGATGTTTCCTAAAGTCCTCATTCGAGAGGCCATTCGTCAGACACAAACTTGCCACCGAGTCCGTCAAGCCGTCAATTTTGAGGCACTCGTCGTTGAAGCAATCCAAGTATTTCCTGGTCGGCTCCCCGGCTCTCTAGGTCTCCCCCAGCAAATTGATTGGGTGCTTAGCTTTGACGATCCTGGTCGTGAACTGAGCTAGGAAAGCATGGCTGATGTCGGAGAATTGGGTCACCGAGCCCTGCGGGAGGTTATTGAACCACCGTATTGCTGGGCCGGCCAAGGTGACCGGGAAGGCGTGACATCTGACCTCGTCACCTACTCCTTCCAAGTTCATCCTGGCCTCAGAGGCTGTTAAGTGTTCCAGGGGATCTTGTGTTCCATCATACTTCATGTCCGTTGGCTTGTCAAAGTGTTTTGGCAGCCGGACCTCGAGTACGGAACGGTGGAAAGGGGTCGCTCCTATTATCACGGGTCCCTGGGTAGTTCTTCTCAGCTCGACATTCTCCCGATGCGCGTCCTCGTCGCTCCTGTTCGATGCGCGTCGCCTCTCGCGTCTGGCGTAGATGATGGGGTCTCGACTCCTTCTTCTGGCGCGTCCCCGTCCCCCTGTGCTTTCTGACTCATACTGGGGGCTGGGTGTGCGTCTTGAGCGGCTCCTCGAGCGGGAACTGGTGGGGCTTTGCTCCAGAGTGCGTTGGTCGTGTTCCCTGTCTGCTAGCCTGCGTTCCAAGTCTTGCATCCTGTGGCGTAGCTCTTGCATTATCCTGGCGTGGTTGTCGCCAGTCCCTCCGAAGGGGTGTCTTTCATGAGTTTGCGTCGTGTCCCTTGGAGGCAACCTCTGTTGTTGTCGAGTTTCCGTCGAAACGGCGCCTCCCCCAGACACGGGGGGCGCGGCCTCGCAGCCTGTCCCAGTTTGGACTAGCACGAAGTCCATGGACGAGTCCCCACAGACGGCGCCAATGTTCGGTATCTCGGTTACCGGACGGTTCGGGTCAAGATTCTGGGTGATAGGAGGGGCTCGTCAGGTCACGGTTCTTCGGTCAGATGGATGCGAGGTCCCGAGTACTTCGTGTGGAGAGGGGGGTGCCACCTGCAAAGACACTCCGACGCTTTTGTCAGACAATGTGCAGGCGGAAAAAGGGGTGGCGTAGAAAATGTGACGTACCTCGGGGGAAGAGCCAGTCTTCCCCTTATATACATGTCAGTAGTGGGCCCCTCTGGAGGGCAGGCCCATAGAAGATAATAAAAAATTAATTTAAATAATTTAAAATTAATTTATTTAATATTTATTAATTATATTTAAAATAATATAATTTTAAATATAATAAATATATAATTATAAATATTATATGCATAAAATTATAAATATTAAATTAAGATAATTTTTGTTATTATTTTTTAATATTATCATTTTTGTTATTAATTTCCCTCATTTGCATGTTATATATAAATTTTGGAAGATATTATTATTTATCCAACAAATCCTTAAAAATCAAATACAACTAATGGTTATAACAAAGGGTTGTAACCTCGTACATTATAAGAATTTAAGGTACAGGAAAAATGTATAAAGAGCATAGTTTTTTTTTTTCTTTTCTTAATTAAATTACTTGTGAACAACATGCAGATGCGGAAATATATTCAGCTTTGGCTGTGGATAGAGCTACTATGGCTTGCTTTTTGCTTGACCACATCTTGAGTGAGCTTCCAAGGAAGCAACACATGCCGGATGTACTCCGTCTATCCACCCTATCTCCCGCATAATCTGCATCACAAAACTCTACTGCGCAAAAATCATCAGATTTAGGATACCACAAGCCATAATCACTAGTTCCCTTAATGTATCTAATGATGCGCTTAACGGCTGAAAGATGGGATTCTTTTGGATGAGATTGAAACCTTGAACATACACCCACACTTTGAACAATGTCCGGCCTAGAAGAGGTAAGGTACATGAGTGAACCTATCATTCCTCTATACCTTGTTTCATCCACATCTTGGCCATCATCATCTTTTTCAAGTTTTGTGTTAGGATGCATTGGTGTTCCCATTGGTTTGGAACTTCTAGGCCAAATTTTTTGATAAATTCTTTTGCATACTTTCCTTGGTGAATAAAGGTACCACTAGGAGTTTGTTTAATTTGGAGGCCAAGAAAGAAAGTAAGCTCTCCCATTAAACTCATCTCAAACTCACTAGTCATGAGTTTTCCAAACTCTTCACACAAGGACTCATTGGCCGAACCAAATACAATGTCATCCACATAAACTTGAACTAGGAGAATATCATCATTAGATGCTTTAATAAATAAAGTAGTGTCGGTGGTACCCATTTGAAATTGATTTTCCAACAAGAAGGCACTAAGTCTTTCATACCAAGCTCTTAGAGCTTGTCTAAGACCATAAAGAGCCTTAGATAGTTTAAAAATATGATTTGGGAAATCTTTATGTTTGAAACCGGGGAGTTGTGCCACATACACTTCTCTATCAATAAAGCCATTAAGGAAAGCACATTTAACATCTATTTGAAACATTTTGAAACCCTTATGGGGAGCATAGGCAAGAAGCAACCTAATTGCTTCTATTCTAGCTACCGGAGCAAAAGACTCATCAAAATCTATACCCTCTTCTTGATCGTAACCTCGGGCCACTAATCTAGCCTTGTTACGAACAACTTGTCCATCCTCACCAAGTTTATTTTTAAACACCCACTTAGTATCCGTAACTTTCTTACTATCCGGATGAGGTACTAGTGTCCAAACCTCATTCTTGTCGAATTGAGCAAGCTCTTCTTGCATTGCTTTGACCCATGATGGATCTTCAAGAGCTTGTTTGACATTGTTGGGCTCCATTTGTGACAAGAGGGCAAAATTGCTTGGTTCGGATTGCCTTTTGGTTGAGGATCTTGTTGTTACACCTTGAGAGGGATCACCAATGATAAAGTCATGAGGATAACCCCTCATAGACTTCCATTCTCTGGGCTTCCGGAGTGGTGTTGAGCTTTGATGAGCTTCTGGTGGTCTCACTGTTTCAGTTTCTCGTGCCTGCTCAGGAGACAAAATAGAAATGTCTTCTCCAATCTGACGAGACAAAACTAGACTGGCAGATTCTTCATTTTGAGCAGATTTAGAATTTTCTTCATTGGTTCCTTTATTGACAACATCTTCACAATCTGTATCATCATCTAACACAGCACAGGGAATTGAATTAGAATAATAAAAAGTAACATGTATGGATTCCTCTATGGTCCTATGTTCTTTGAGATAAATCCTATAGGCCTTGCTAGTGGTGGAGTATCCAACAAACATCCCTTCATAGGATTTTAGATCAAATTTACCAAGGTTTTCTTTATTGTTAAGTACAAAGCATTTGCATCCAAAAACATGAAAATACTTAAGATTTGGAGGGGTTCCTTTCCATAGCTCATAAGGAGTTTTCTTCAACCCTTTTCTAATAATTGTCCTATTCAAAATATAACAAGCTGTATTTACAGCTTCAACCCATAGAAATTTAGGAATCTCATTCTCACAAAGCATGGCCCTAGTCATCTCTTGAAGGCTTCTATTCCTTCTCTCAACCACCCCATTTTGTTCAGGGATTCTAGGGCATAAAAAGTTATGAGCAATTCCAAAGTCATCACAGAATTTTTCAAAGTCTTGGTTTTCAAATTCTCTTTCGTGATCACTTCTCAAATGGGCAATTTTTAAATCTTTTTCATTTTGAATTTTCTTGCAAAGAGTTGAAAAAGCATGAAAAACATCATTTTTATGAGCAATAAAAAGTACCAAACCAAATCTAGAGTAATCATCTACTACCACAAGACCATAGTGTTTACCTCCTAAACTTTGAGTTCTTGTTGGACCAAAAAGATCAATGTGTAACATCTCTAATGGCCTTTTAGTTGAAATTCCATCTTTTGGTTTAAAAGAGGATTTTACTTGTTTGCCCAATTGGCAAGCATCACAAGTAAGATCCTTATCAAATTTGATATTTGGAATTCCTCTAACCAGATTTTTCTTAACTAGCTTAGAAATTTGGTACATGCTAGCATGACCCAACTTTCTATGCCATAGCCATTTTTCAGATTCAAGAGAAGTAAAACATGTTACATTTTGTTCTTTCAAGTCCTCAAGAGTCAATCCATACACATTATTGCACCTTTTAACTTCAAATAAAATATCTCCAGATTTTTTACAAACAACCAAACACACAAACTGTCTAAAAATAACTTCAAAACCTAGATCACACAATTGACTTACACTAAGTAAATTATGTTTCAAACCATTTACAAGAAGAACATCATTTATATAAGATGAAAAGCTTTTACCAACTTTTTCAACAGCCACTATCTTTCCTTTAGCATCATCACCAAAAGTGACAAATCCTCCATCATATTCATCAAACTTTATGAAGAAGGTTGTCTTTCCGGTCATATGCTTAGAGCATCCGCTGTCCATATACCACATATTTTCCTTCCGTTTGGATGCTAGGCATACCTGCTCAACGTGGTCAGCCATAAGGCATGGTTGAGACTTTGTTTCAGATTCTTCATCGTCTTCAGAGTCATTTTCAAGATCTTCCCATGATGCCATCAGTCCCTTTTTCTTTCCTTTCTTCGGCTTTTCTTCCTTCTTTAACTTAGGGCAGTCATATTTGAAGTGCCCCGTTTCTTTACAGTTGTAGCAAGTCACCTTACTGAAATCTTTCTTCTGTTTTCTTGAGCTGCCTCCTTTGCCTCTCTCCTTGAGCTTCACCATTTTCCTGAATTTTTTTGCAAACAACACAAATTCATTTTCAGATGAGTTATCACTGGATTCATCATCCAGAGGGTTAGTAACAGATGAGAAAGCTATTCCTTTCTTTTTTGAATCTTTTTTCAAATAGGTGTTTTCAAAAGCAAGTAAATTTCCTCTCAAATCATCATAAGTCATGGAGTCAAGACCACTACTCTCAGAAATAATTAAATCTTTTGTTTCACACTCTTTTGTGAGACATCTCAACACTCTTCTCACTAGCACAGATTCAGGATACTTGATTTTCATAGCATCTAAGCCAACAATAATGGTGTTGAAGCGCTCAAACAGCTCATCAATGGATTCTCCTTCCTTCATTGCAAACATTTCATATTATCTGTTTAACATATCTATCCTGGTCTTTTTTACAATGGTGGTTCCTTCAGGAGTAATTAGGAGTTTGTCCTAGATTTCCTTTGCCGTTGTGCATCGTGATACACGTCGGTACTCCTCGAAGCTGATAGCACATTTGAGTAAGTTGATAGCCTTGGCGTTAAGTTCAACCTTCTTTCTGTCTTCTTCGGTCCAGCTTGCTTCTGGTTTAGGAGTGACAACTCCTTCGGCACTTGTGACGGTTGGATATTGAGGACCTTCAAGGATGATCTTCCAGAGTCTGTAGTCCACTGCTTGCACAAAGATCTTCATTCTCTCCTTCCAATAGGTATAGTTTTTTCCATTGAAAAGAGGAGGTCTGTTGCTTGATTGTCCTTTAGTCAGGTTGTAGGACACCAGATTAGAGCCACTGTTTTCTGCCATCAGGATCTTTTCTCCAAGCTGCAAAGCTTTATCTCTTTGAGACCAAGCTCTGATATCAATTGATGGTTATCAGTGGCTAAGAGAAGGGGGGTTGAATCTTAGCCCCCTTCTTGCTTGATAATACTTGCTGGCCTTTGAAACCACTTCTGGAAACTTTTTGTCTTTTTATCTCGTAACTAGCCACGAGACTTTTTCTTTTGTCTCGTCCCCAGCCACGAGACTTTTCTTTTTGTCTCGTTAGTCAGCACGAGATATTTTCAGTTTTATCTCCTAGGCAGCAGAAACAGAAATGGAGTAGAAGAAAGAGAGAATTACACCAAGATATATCCTGGTTCAGCTGCTAAGTGCAAGGCAGCCTACATCCAGTCTCCATCACAATAATGATGGAATTTCACTATAATCATCCTTGATTACAAACACAAATTCTCCCTAGGAACTACCCTTCCTATCCGGGACAAGTCCAGAGTCTAAACCCAAACTGAACTTGACTTGGTCACAGCCAAGCTTTCAACTGTAAAGTGCTAACTCAACTTACAAGGGGATTCCCACAGAATCATGAAACACAACACAGATGTACAAAGGAACTCTAAGGACATCTATGGCTTTTTCTTTTAATTTTGCACTCTCTGCCTTTTTTCGCTCTATAGCTTTTTCATACAAACCTCACTGTTTGCCTTTTTCCATGAGACTCAAGACATGATAAAATTAAACAGAAAAATACAAAACATAAAACATTGAAGGAGAAGAATTTCTGTAAGTTTGGGGAGCTATAGGAACTCTGTGCTCACTCTTTTCTTTTTCTTTAATCAAACCCTGACTGTTCACCCTTACTTATAGGGAGAAGCCTTCAAAGTTGAAACCAAATAAACCAAGCCAATCTTCTTCTTCTTCAACTTGAACCGGTTTGGCCAGAGAGAGAGAAGAGATAATACATGTAAAATTCAACATGCAATTACCTCTAGTCCTTCCTTGGTCACCAATCTTCATCAATTCGAGCCCTTCATCCTTGCCTTGCTCTCCAAGATGAACTTCTGACCCATGATGCTTCATGATGATGACAGCTTCATCTGTTCCAATCTCTGCCTTCTCCATCACGTAGCCACTCTAGCTACCTCCTGTGGTGGCTGGGCAGAATCAGAGATAAGCCATCATCTCCAAGGATCTTCTTCTCTGACCGAAATCTTCACTTCCATTTTTTGGTATGGAGGAGTCAAGATCTCTTCACAAAATCTTACCACAAGTGAATGAGAATCTTAGCCACAGCATACTTTTTTTCTTTTTCTTGCCATCATTGTGATGATCTTGTTACTTACACCATCTTCTTTTCGGTGGCTAGGTGTAGCTTCCATGGTTGCTGGGTAATGACCGAAAGAGAAGAAGGAAAGATGAGAGAGAAGATAGAGTTAGAAGAAAAGCAATTAATTGAAATAGAACAAATTAATTGAAATGTGATTGCTTTTACTTCTCTTGCTGAGTGGTGTGTTGCATTAAACCAATCAATCATGTCAATCATACTTTCTCTCTCATTTATATTTCCAATGCTAACAAATTAAATTTTAAAATCCATCCCACAATAAGAAATGGAATCCGTTGGAAGCATAAAGCTAAATTGCTTTCTTTCAATAGGTTTCGGACCAAGCATTGGATCTTTTTCCATCAAAGTTGATTTGGGCTAATTATGATCAATTTTGGCCCAATAACAAGAATAATAATTCAGCCACAATAATCAAAGCATTTGTGCATCAATGCTGAATGTATTTATAAAACACTTTGAGCTTGCAACATTTTCTTTTATTTTCGGCCCAAATATAAAATCATGCAAAATTTTAATTTCTCTATAATCTATTTAAAGGTAAAAATCTCTCTATAACTATTAACATCACCGATAACTAAATTATAAGTCTCTATAAAATAAAAAATATATAAAATAAATAACATATATATAATTTTAAAGTTATTAATCATAAACTATGGACAATTTTTTTTAAAAAAAATCTTATGGATCAACATGTAATTTTTTAATATTTTTATTTTTATTTTTTAAAATTTTTCAGACTTATCAACATTTAAGTTGTTTATACATCACTTTTCAAAATATTATGATTTCACAAGTTATAATATGTAGGGTAAATCACCTTTATAAACCATTTGCATACCAATTTTACGTATATCCCTCAAAGTAAAAAAACTACGTGCATGTCTCAATTTACATATCTATGTAATCAAATTTATGGAGTTCGAATTATGTGTTTGACTGTTTTCGTAGTAAATCGAATCTATAAGATTTGAATTACTTGGTTACTATTTATGCCACTAAATCGAATGAAGGAGATTCGATTTACAATGAGCTGGATTACTACTAAGTGAGTATAAATCAAACCTTATTGTTTCAATTTAGCATGGACCATATAAATCGAAATTTATAGATACGGTTTAGTAGGGGATGACATAATTCGAATTCTTTAAATTTAATTTACTTTCGAATCACAATGTCAAGTAATTCGAATTCATTAAATTCGATTTATATAGAAATATAAATGGAGACAACTAGATAACGTTTTTGGATTTGGGGGATTCAGATAATTTTGGGGTGGCTTTGATTTATCAACATAAATTAACCTAATATGTAATATTAGTTATTATTATAAAAAAAATAAATAATCTATTCATAAAGAAATACTAATCTTAAATAAGAACATCGAATACATTCTTAAGTATTGATTATGATATATTAAACAGAAATTGTTGTCCAACATAACAATGAAAATAATAATAAAAAAACAAAACACTACTTAAATGTAAAATTATTATGAAGATTTAAATTGTTATCTAATCTTATTGCTGTAGCATAAGCTTTTTTGTAATTAGGGCTGATTAGGATACGATAATATTTAGACTCTACCCTAATCTTATTTACAGGTTAAATTTTTTTTTAAAACTCTATCTTACCCTACATGCGAGTTGAGAATCTCTTAACTCTAACCCTACCCACACCTTAAAGTTCTAAACCCTACCCTACCAAATCCTATTCTATCCCTACTCGTAGAAAAATAAAAAATTTTCAAAAAAATATAAAATTCAACCGTTCTAAATTTCATATCTATTAAAAAAATAGAAGATAAAAAAACTAAGTTCAAATTAAAATTAAAAATAATAAAATATTAAAAAAATTCAACATAAAATTACAAACAATATAATCATCAACTAATTTAATAGTTATTTCAAATTTTTATAAGAGAAAGATTGTGAGTTCAATGCTTATTTTTTTCACTACATACATAATTTTTAGGGTAAAAAACCTATATGTGCCAAGGAGGGTTTAAAATTACCCAAATCAGCCAAACGAAATTCTGATACATCAATCCACCAAAGAGCACATATATGTAATTCGAATCAATACAATTCGAATTAGTTTTCAACGTAATTCGAATTGATATAACTCGAATTACTCAAAAAAATTGGCAACACGTAATTCGAATAAATTTGTAACGAATTATTCCCAACCATTGCATACAAGTAATTCGAATCAACTTGGAACGAATTATAAAAGCATAATTCGAATTGTCTCAATTCGAATTAGTAAGAACACGTGAGTAGGAGGAAGTTCGAATCAAATTGATTCGAATTACTCACATTTCGAATCAAATGGCTAATTACACATTGTACAATAAAATACTAGAAAAAATACTATATAATACAAAAAATATATACTAAAAGAAGTATAAAACAAGATTATAGTAAATTAATTTTAGTATAAAATTATTAAATATAAATTAATTTTAACTCCTATTAGTACATTGAATTAAAAATAACATATAAAAATGTACTTGTATTTATTAAATTTTAATAACATATAAAAATTTAATGACTTTTTAAATATTTTTTTATAATAGGAGTACATTTTTATATACTTTAAATACTTTGTATAAAAATGTACTTGTATTTATCATACAAAAATAAAGTGTTGTGCCAATATAATAACTTTATAACATTTTAAATAAATTTTTTTTCTAGGATTTTAGATTAAAAGCAACACATGAAAAAACATTATTGGTATTTTAAAGCTAACTTAATTAAAAAAGATAGAACTGTATTTTTTAGGATTTTATGTACATAATTAGGCTAATGTTTTTTTAATATTGATCAAAGATGTGTGTTACACTATATTATTTGGTTTCAGGTAAGTTTTACTCTACTATATTTTTTTTTACTTTTCAAAAGACACAAATCTAAAAAATTTTATAAATTAATTTAAAAGAAAATATCATTGACGTTTTATAAAATTTTTTAGATTTGTGTCTTTTGAATTATAAAATTTTATAAAACGTCTTTTGAAAGTAAATTAGACAAAGATTCAATCACTTCAGCTAGTAATAAAAAAAGAAATTATTCAAAATTTAATAAAACATTTTCTAGTCAAAATAAGAAAAAAAAAGAGTAAAAATTTGACAAATTTTATCTGATAAAAACTATAAAAGCATGAAATTTTATTAAAAAATTATACATAAATAACCTTCTTTAGATATATTATCTTCTGTGCTATTTTTTTGTGTAATCTTCTTTACTCTAAGATTGTTAAAGAATCTCATTATAAACTCACTTAATTGCAAGTTGTACAACTTGAAAATATTATTGGAGTCAAAGTTTTTAAAATCATTACATAATGTCAAAAGATATATCTTTCTAAAGAACTATAAATAATAAATTTACATTTTTTCACTATTTGCTTCATATATCTAGTCATAGGATTGGAAGTGAGTCAAGCTAATTCATGAGTCAGCTCGAGCTCGACTCATTAATAGCTCGATAAGCTAAACTTGTGAGCTGGTGAGTCAAGCTTGAGTTTAGAATTGAACTCATAAATTAAATGAGTTGAGCTTAAGCTTAGAAAAACTCAATTCATTAGTTCGTGAACTGGCTCGATTATATATATATATATATATATATATATACATATTCTATATATATTTAATCTATACTTTTAATATTTTATATATACATATGGAATAGTAATATATATATTAATGATCTTAATTATTAAAAATTTTAAATTTATTTTTTATATATAATTTTGTTGTAGGACATAAATAAAAAATTTATAATTTATTGATAGATAAACAATATATAAAATTGATTTTTTTAAATATTTTTTAAAATATATAAATTATAATTTATTGATATAGAATTATAGATTATGTTCCTATTATTTGAGCCAGCTTGTAAGCTTTTAATGAGTCGAACTTGAGTTTAAGAAATAGGCTTAATTATTAATGAACCAAACCGTGAGCCAAGCTGAATTTTTGTGAGTCAAACTTGAATTTAGTCTAACTTGACTTAGTTCGACTCACTTCCAACCCTACTAGTCCCAAACTTCAAATAAAATGACAAATACAAAGACAGCAAGCAATTCAAAAAATGCAAAAACATCGTGACTT
>NC_029785.2:72067694-72086115 GCF_000816755.2 Arachis ipaensis | reverse complement strand
TATAGGAGCAGATAAAAACAGGACAAAAACCTATAAAAATAGATTAAGATTCAACGTTTTACTGCTCGTAAATAGAAATTTATCCCTACTCGCAATATCGAGTAGAGCAAAAATTTATCCCTACTCGCAATATCGAGTAGAGCAAAAATCCTTCCCTATCCGCCCCGTTGCTAGACTCCGGCTGCTTAAAAATTATAGACTTGCTTACAAATTATAGACTTACTTTCACTACAACTGCATTGCCAAATCCAAAATCACGGGCTAGTCATCAGCATCAAAACACATTCACCATGTGTCCAGCTCCCCCTGTCAAAAAACACAAACCATTTCTCACTCTCATCTTCTTTTCTTTCTCAATCTCCTCCGTACCTTCCTCTCCTCGTTGCACCACATCGACGCCGCGGCTCTGGTATGTGATGCCGTCGCCGCAGCTTTGCTGCGTCGCACCGCCGCCTCGCCGTGCTCCTCTGCTTCTCTTTCCTCCACTTCTTTCTTGTGCTCCCCGTCGTGCTCCTCTGTTGCTCGTGCCACCTCAACTCCATCCATCGCTGCTCGATTCAATCTCCATCATCACAATAGGTAGGCTTTATTTTTTTTAATTTAGGCAATTAGGGTTCCGAATCCCGAATTCTTAATCATTAGCTTGTGTTAAATTTAATTAGGGTTTGATATCACAATTTCTGATTTAATTAGGATTTTTCTGCCACATAAGTTTAATTTCTGTTACTCCTTTTCAATTTCTGCCACATAAGTTTCCGATTTTACACGGATTCGGTTTCTGAAAAGCCTTCATGTTTCATATCATATCATATACTATTACTCATAGGGTGCAGCCTGCGCTACTTGTTTGATTTTTTGGGAATTTATTCTATTTCTAGTTAAATTATTGATTATCTTTCTAAATAAATCCTCCTAGAGAAGGTTATGAAACTATCAAGTTAAAACTCATGACTCTTATGATTGACAAGTTTAGGCCCTAGATTGAGTTTACTAGTTAAGTTTGCTGATTCAAGTGTAGCTAAATTCCACGAATTTTAGGTGAATTTTCAAGTTCGATAATGTTGCTTCTAACTACTAAATCAAGGAATAAGTGATTCTTTTATAAGATTCCAAGATTTTGAAATTATCTAACTTTTGCTTCAAATAGTATTTAGGAGGATGTTTATGATTTTTTTTAAGATGCTATATTATTGTTCTTTATTTTGTTATCGTTTCAACATATTTAGGTAGCATTATACTAGTATTACAATGATTTCTTGTGGCAGGAACTGGAGACCTGTGCTCTAATCATGGAGTGAAAATGTTCACTGAGGAATTGAACAGCTTCTCTGGTGTGAAAGGATACTGCGATTATGCTTGCATTACTCTTGTTTTTTTTTTTTTATATTAATTTCTTCACTATATGTAGAGTACAGTAATTTTATAGTGCATCATTTCTAGTATTGCCCCAGTTATGCTTAGAACTCAGCATACTGAAGCTGTAATTTAACTTTCTTCACTGATAAAGTTTCCCAATTTTTCCAGTGAGGTAGGCAATGGGTCATGGGATTCATGGTTTCTGCCTTGACAGAGCAGGTATAGTTAAGAAAAAAGAGCATTTGCTATGTTGAGTGGAAGGAATTGCTAGTATTTATTGTTTAACATTTGTGTTCTTTTACTTGATTGCAGACTAATATTGTTTGTGAAAAGATGATTAGGATTCCTGCAGTATTATGGTAACATTTATTGCTATGCATTGGCTTAATTACAGGGGGCATGCTTATCTTTGTTGACTATGTTTTTCTAGTTCATATCAGGCGTTTTTCTTATTACTTGATTATCTTTCAATTTTCAAACCATAAGATGCTGCCACGGTTCATCTTCTCACTTGTTTAGAGGGGAATCTGTAATTGTTTAAAAGGAAACTTTAATTATATGCTTGTCAAGAATTTTCTGTCAAAAGAAGATAGACAATATTGCAGAAGAGTGATGTGTGAGATATATTCAATAACACAATGTTTTATGTGAAATTTTATAGCTTCTATATATGTATTATTGCTCTTTTAGATTGTCATATTACAATGTTCCAAATTTCTCCTTATCATCTTTTCTATTCTTCCCTAATATCTTAATGTTCGAAATAGCATGTTATAACATTGTCTATTATGCTTTAATTCATATATAATTTCTTGAAGTGGTTTTATTTATCTGTTTTAATGAAATCATGATGTGAGCATTGCCCATAAGAGTAGTTGTTGTTCCATTTTTACTGAATGATCAATGGATAGCTGATAGATATTTCGTATTAACTTTCTGCTCAATGAGTTTTAAATTTGTTTTATCTGACAATGAAATATTTGTTCCAGTAAAACGCACTAGAAGCAGCAATAAATGACATAAACAATTCTTTTGGAAAGGGAAGTTTTACAAGTTGGGCAATGCTGGGGGAGCTTTAGTGTATGTATCTTCATATTTGTAGTCATTTTTAATCACATGTTTTCCTAATCTATTGTATTATATTTAAGGAAAAAAAAAATGTCAATTGTGCCCTGAATATTTTTTGTCATATAAATTAGACTTATGGTTGATAGAATTTTTTCCCCCATCATCCTGAATATTGCAGTGAAACATTTCTTAGTGGCTGTTTGACCTTGGACTGTGCTTTAGGTGGCAATCTTCCAAAAGGTAGAATTGTTGAGGTATTGACTGCCTGGTATATGTTTGTGTTCACTGTTCTTTTAGTTCTTCCCACCATCTTATTTACAACTTTTAGGTTTTTGGAGCGAGGAGTAAGTAAAATAATTGGGTGTGAATTATGAAGAATGAGATATATTTGTAAGCTGCAAGGATTGGGTCATTGGGGTTTTATTCAATTGGTATTTGTTACTAGTTTTGGTGTTTTATGGCATCTTCAACAAGTTGGGATTGCTTGGTTACCTTGTTTTTTTAATTTTTTTTTACCTGTACTTTAGTTTACCTTTTCCCCATTTTCGTCTTTGTTTCTCTCTGTACCCTGACCTGTGTTTATCAATCTTCATATGTAGTGCTTAACCTTTATAGGAGTATGTTACTGTAGTTTGGGAGGGCTTCTAATAAAACTATCAGAAAAAGCTGGTTTATGCATTATTGCTCCTTGATTCTTTTGTTCATTAATTTACACGTGATAGGGTTGTTGATTCTTTTTATTACTTTATGCCTGAATTGTTCTGTCATGGTCAAACTGACATTATCTTCTGGCTATACTTCTAGATATTTGGACCAGAAAGTAGTGGGAAGACTACCGTTGCACTTCATGCTATTGCAGAAGTGTAGGTAATTGTATAACAATAATGTACTTGATGTAAATATGTTTTGAGACCAACCTGCAATTCTATTTTGATGTCTAGAAACTAGGAGGAAATGCAATGCTCGTTGATATATTATTAGCTATCGCATGAATAGTTACTTGACCAATGTGCAATTCAAGATTAGTTATTACCTTTTCTTGTGCTGCTGCTACTTACTAGTGTGTGGATTCTATTGAGTTTTATTGTACATTCTGTCTCACTTTGCTATTTGTCTACGTGTGTATTTGAAGTGGTGAGTTTATTTCAAGTCAACCAATCTTTTATGCTTGATTTCTTCTAATAAAACTTCTTGAAAATTTAGGAGTCACATTTGTATGTATATGAGAACCAGGTGCTAAACGCCTGCAAAAATAAGCTTAGATCCATGGATGAGGTCAGATCACTTGTTAGCCTCCGAGCACTGATTTTGAAGGGTCAGACTTCGTTTGCTAATTATCTACTTTGAAGACAAGAAGAGGGCAAGATTCCATGGTTAGAATGAGGATGATCATGTTGAAGTTGATAATCTTGAATTTGAGAGAAAATCGAGTAAGAAAAAGAAGAAAACTGTTGATGATTTCAAGAAGGAAGTCAGAGTCACTGACGAGGAAAATACAGATCATAACAAGAAATCAACTAAGAAAAAGCTCAAGAATGATGATAAGCCCACGGACAAGAAATTAGCTCTGCAGGAGAATGTTATTAGGATCGAGAAGAAACATAAGAAAAAACAAAAGAATGAGAAACAAAGTGAACTTGATACGATTGTTTATATCTAATGTATCAATACACTATTTGTGTTTATGTTTTGAGTTGACTTGTTTGTTTTTAGTATTTTTTTTAGTTTGATAATATGATGAATTTATTTATTTTTTGAAATACTATGAATGTTTTAATACAAGTTAGATAAAAATTAAATAAAAATTTGTCTTGATTAAATTTAGAATAAAATATATTTTTTGTTTTTGAAATTTGACAAAAATTTCAAAAATACCTAAGTTTTATTTTGTTTCAATTTTGTCCTAGAAGTCTTCGATTTGTATCAAATATATTTTCGATGGCTAAATTTTCCAAAATTTTAAAACCAATATAACAATAATATATGAAAATTATGCTTGATTTGTTTGTATTGAGGGTTGTTCTTATGAAATTGTTGTTGAATCGATTTTAAATTTTTTGAAAAAATAGCCGTCAGAGGTATTTTGATGCAAATCAAAAACTTATGGGACAAAATTGAAACAAAATAAAATTTAGAGGTATTTTTGAAATTTTTATCAAACTTCAGGGACAAAAAATATACTTTAACCTTAAATTTATATTTATTTTGTATGAAAACAGATTTATTTTGCAATGAAAAAATCTAAAAAAAATTATTTTTTACCTTACTGATGAATTTATAGATGGATTTTCCGTCAGAATTTGAAATGTTTTTTCAGGATCCAATTATTGACAGAAAATTTGTTGAAAAATCTGATGCTTGTTATTGACGGAAAATATGACACTAGTTACCGACATAAATGAATCTTTTAGCGAAATGGAGGGGAGGATTACTGAAAAAAAAAATATGTCAGTAATGAAAAAAATCTATTGGTAAATTACCGACAGAAAAAGAATCTGTCATTAGGTTGTGATTACAGAAATCACTATCACTAAACAAATCTTCAAAGAGCAATAAAAAGAAAGAGAAGAAAGGTAATAAAGGAACCTATATAAAGGGATGGCGAAGAATGAAAACAGGTTATTATTACGGCCAACAACAGTTAAAATGGTTTCTTATCCCTTTGCCATCAACCGTTACTATCAGCACGAATAAACCAGAGAGTATTAAGCATCTTTCGTTTAGGCACTAATAAAGCATTATATATTAACAATCTGGTACCTGTAATGTTCTTTGCTTTTTAAGCTGACAATCTAAAACTATAAGTATAAAGGATGTCACGAAAATCTGCAAACCATCAAACCAAAGCAAATTATATATAAGACAGTAGAATGATTGATGCAAGTAAGACAACAAAAAGAAAGTTTAGTAGTGATGCTTAAAAGGCTTATGAATTAAAAGACGGTCATATTTGCCTTAGAAATCTACATTAAAAAATGAAGAATAAGTATATGATATGTTTAACCATTCATGGCCAATTGTTATAATTAAAGGAGAAATCATAAGCTTCATAGTTCATAAAAATGAGAAATCAAAAACTTCCTAATTTAACCAAGTAATAACCTCAAAAGTGATTAAAAGCAAGAAGTTTATAAGAGTAACCAAACAGAATATCACAAAGCAAAAATCAAGCTACGCGAAATCTTCAAGAGGACTGCCATTTTAGAATTGAGTAGATCAAGGGCATTATCAAAATCTGTTGATACATTTCTCAAGAAATTTTTGGTGAATTATATATTTGCCAAAGAGGTTGGTGATTCCCTTCCTAGAATCATTTTGTTTCACAATAGACTCTCCAACCAAAACCTGCATAAAAATAACATTTTGGCACATTAACATTATATAACACAATTGCTTGCAAACACATTGGTTACAAAGATTGAATTAAAATAATTCTTATGTATATTTTAAATTTGCAATATTTACAATTTTAACACCAGATTCTACAACCATATGAAGAAGCCATAAAATTATTAGTAGGGTACTTTCAAAATCAGATAACATCTTTCATATAACAGTAATTAACAAAGAGAAGGCTACTTACAATTATGTTTCTCTCGCAGTTTGTTGCTTGTTAAACTAAAATAATGTATACAGATTTTTGAATGACTCCAAAAACAGAACAATAAAAAAATTATGGACGTATAATTTTTAAAAATTCGGTTTAAGATTTAAACAGGCTCATATTTTAGTATTAAATATTATAAGAGTAGTCGTAATATTCGAGCTATCAGAGTGGCATAGCCGGAAGCGTATCATTTTGATAGTTAGGGTGTTACAGGTACCCCTGGGAATTTTGGATCCTCTCCCTCTACTTCGACTATCCCGGTGACTTCACAAGTTACGAGTTTATTGGATCAGCCGTTCATCATGGTCCCTAACTCCAACTACGTCCTTGCATCTATGGTGACTATGCCCGTATGGCGCCTCCATCCACTCAACAGCCCAATGTCTCGATGACGCCACCTCCAACGATGAATATCGCGACCCCGGAATCCTCTCACAAAAGTGAGCCAGTTGATGCCCCTCCATCACCTCCCATCGTACGGTTGAGAATTTAACCTGATGACAGAATGGGGGTAACTAGCACTTTAAGTCTTCTATATTCTGAAAGTGTCTGATTATTGATTTTAGTTTAGTGGATTTAGGGTTGTAGTTTTGAATTGCTGAAAGTTTTTGATATTGCCTAATTATTGAATTGCTTAAAGTGTTTGATTATTGTATCTAGTGTAGTGAATTTAATGGATTTATGGATGTTGCTTCTTAATTATTGCCTGTTATTCATTGATTGTTGACATTTGGTGCTATTTAAGTTAATTGTTGTTGGATAGAGTTTGTGGCGCATTCCAGTTATAGATGAAACTTTGTCAAAATTTCTAAAAAAGTCTCTATATATTGTGGTTATTTGATTTTGAAGTTTTAATTTATATTGCCATATTGTTTTGTTTGTGAATTATTGATAGTTTTGTGCCAAATAACAACACATGTACTAAGGAGATGACCAATATCATCAAGCTAATGTATGACCATCCATGGCCAAGCTGCAAGAAGATCCCCTCTGAGATCAGAGAGTGATGGTTTCAGGGTGTAATTAATTTTTTTTAGTTTCAAACCTTCTTAGCTAGTTTATATCTTCTATTTTATTTAATATGCTTTATTTTGATTAACTAATTTTAAAGTTTTTTTTGTGCAGCTGAACTTTATATGGGACGCTTAGCATGATGCCCTCATCAGGAAGATATATGGCCATTGAATGGGCGGCGGCTGCAATAGATGCTGGAGGATGTTCGTGAAGGGCATGGCCACCTCACGACCTGGCTCCACCAGAAAATCAAGAAGGCTCTGTTAGCTCACTGGGAGACCGATGAGGAGTTTAGGCATCGACGTCTCACAAATAGAGCTAATAAGGCATCGGCCAGGTCGTCTAAGTATATTGGCAGCTTAGCGACCTTCATGAATACTAAGTCCAGGCTGATATGTAGCTTCTTTGATTTTGTTATTAACTTAGTTATATTCTTTGACATATCATTACTAGGCATCCTAATCATATTGTTTCAATACAACATGTATAGTCGATGTCGTTGGATTGCGATGCAATATTGATGTAGACCTTCAAGTACACCCACAATTTGAAGGAGAACAAAGAGAGATTTGCTTATCAGCGGTCTCAGGATCATTATGTGAATAAACATACATATGATCTTGTGATATAAAATTAGAGATTGTATGTATAGCTATCGTCCTGATCATAATAACATGTGTTACACAAGAGTCCTACACGTAGAGACTAGATGTCATGACTCAGCAATCTCAGCAAAGTGGGGAGGACACCGATGGCTCTACTGCTTCAGTCATCGATCCCGATGTGGTTTGGTGCGAGATCGTCTCAGTGCCGTATAAGAACCACATATACAAGTTGGGGTCGTTCTTCGCCAGCAGCCTCCACACCTCCACATTGAGGCCATTGTCCGCCTCTGCCACCAGTCGAGCCATCGAACCCGGGGAAGACATTTATTTGAGGCTGCAGGTACAGGAGGTCACCCGCAGCCTTCACGAGCAGGCTCAGGAGCTGACCGAGACTCGAAAGAGGTATCAGGAGATCCTCACACACATGATGGACACAGATGACCTTAAGCTGGAGTGGAGGAAGTAGATGGAGTGACTTTAACGAATGGAGGCTCAGATGGAGGTATACCAGGTTCAGATTCGTGCTGCAGGCATCATTCTTATTGGTGGCAGTGGTTTTGCTGGTGGCAGCAGTGCTGCTAGTGGCACACAAACATCACCGCCTTCTTCACTGCGGTAGCATGACCACGGGAACGACGATGACGACTAACTGGATCTTTAGTGATTAGGGCTTTGTTTTATTGTTTCATTGTATTTATTTGATTTTTAATTTATTTGAACATTTGATATTTAATATAGATAATTGGTTTCTATTATTTACAAATTGACAATTAATTGTATGAAAAATATATTTAAATAAAAAATTAAATTTAAAAAGGAAAAAATTAAAAAAAATTGCGTCACAACTTTAAGAAAATTGACATTTCTGTCAAATTTATGGTGGATATAATTCGACGGTACTAGTGCGGGAAATAACATATTGTGGCGCCAATATTACCATCGGAAAAAGTCGCCAGGAACCAAACGATTTTTCTGGCAGGTAATCCATCACAGAATCCGACGGTAATTACCGTCGGACGAAAAAGCTCCGACGGTAACCATTTACCTACAAGGTTTATACCGTCTGATTCCTTCCGACAGAAATCGGAGGTAAGTTAGTTACCATCGGATTTTGTTTATATTTCTGATGGTAAATCCGACAGTACTCAACGTTTTTCTTGTAGTGGTAATAGAATTTCTTTAACCTGCAACTATCATAGGAATTAATGATTAGTCAACAAGGAATCCGTCAACTATCGGTAAAGAGTTTGAGCTCTATGATTATAATGACAGAAATAAATAAAACAATGGCCAAAGAGATTGAATGATTGAAGAAATGAGTTTTTTAGGTCATTTATGGTTCATTATAATAATGATAATATGTTAGAGTTTAACAATTAAAAACCATACTCTAAGGGTTAACCAAGAGTTAGAAAGACGGAAGGAATTATACTTTGTTCTTCTCGAGTTCGTAGTAAAAATGTATTACTTCGTACTATCGGGTTGTTAAAGAGTATTATTACACGCCAACCTTGATTAGTAAATTTAGTAGGACTAGTTTACTATCCACTTAGTATTGAACCTATGGTGTCACACATTAACGAGTGTTCTAATCTTCGCTAAAGAATTATTTAATTATTATAATAATAATATGATAATTGAGAATATTAAATGAGAATTGAGAATAATTAGTTATTCTATTTCTAAATTTGAATTCTAATTTTGGATGAGATCCTAACCGATTCTGTTTCAAATTAAATTGTGATATGGTATGATTCATAAGATTTCAGTTATTCTATTCTATTAGTCTCAGTGTGGATACGCATAGCGCCTTCGTACCATTGAAGGAGAGAGTTGTTTCTACTAACTTACTAAGGTATTTAAATTTGTTCTATATTATTCGAATAAAGTTTAAGCACAAAATATATCTTTAGGATTACTTTCTTTTCTTCCGCTGCGTATTATGAACACATAGTAATCCTACAATATTTCTCTAAAAGGAAGAAGAAGATACGACTTAACAATAATGTTAATGTACGCATCACTCACTTCGTTAACTATTTGTGTAAATTTAATGATAGGATAATATTGAACTCGTTTGAAATTTTTTACGATAAAATTAGGATGTTTGAAACATTAAAAATCAAATTAGAATTTAGTCTAAATGTTAGGAAGCAAAAGAGTACTTTACCTTTTTTAAAATTTTCAAACAATGAAATCGCTCAGAGCAATTTCAATTTTTTTTTAATTTAAAAAACTTAATTTTAAGAAATTTCTGTCAACGTTTTTTTTTGAAAAAAATTAAAATTATTGTACAGTGAAATCACCCTTAGCAATTTGTCTTTTTACATAACAATCCACCATGTTAGGAAAATAAAAAAAAAAAAACAGAATATTTTGGAAAATCGTCCATGGAAGTCCAATATAAAAATTGGCTTTTGTAATTATCTATTGATTTTTCAGTTTTTATTATTTTTTATATCTATACACTTATCAGTTGAACCGCATAAAACATACAAATATTCAGAAATAATTCCAAAATTGCTATAGTAAAAAATCAGTTCTAATAATACTTTTTAATTATAGATTGAAGTTATTTACATACAACCCTT
The DNA here is from genome assembly GCF_000816755.2 of Arachis ipaensis. Classification (NCBI taxonomy): domain Eukaryota; kingdom Viridiplantae; phylum Streptophyta; class Magnoliopsida; order Fabales; family Fabaceae; genus Arachis; species Arachis ipaensis. Next base: position 72,075,874 of record NC_029785.2, on the reverse strand, counting down.
AAATCCTTATCACTGTATTCTTATTGATTTTTGCTTTGATATTATATATAATAATATATAATATATGTGTGTCTAAAAATAAGGCTTGTAATGATAATGCTAATGAGTTATAACTTAAATGACATAATCTCCCTATACTCAATTAAAATGTTGCGAATTCGAGTCTCCTATCTTTGATAAAAAAAAAAAAGATAATGATAATAGTTTCTTGATTGCGTCCATCTTGGGTTGAGTTGGACTAAAGATTTAACTTTGCCCCCAAATTAAGCCCAACGTAAACGTATTCTATATTAGACTGAATTACATTTGTAGTAGTCTAACAACTCAACATTACTTCATAAACTAAACGTAAGCCATTATCATTATTTTTAGAGTAAAGGATAAATAGGTCATTGACCTTTTTTTTTTCGGACATTTTCGTCCTCAATGAAGAGAAAATACATTTAAGCCCCTCACTCCCAAAAAACGTGAACATTTCAATCCTTTCGTTGAGTTCAGGCATTTGGACTGGACGGAAAAGTCTGAACTGGCAGAGGTAGCGTTGACCTGGCCGTTACGGAGGCCACGTGGCAGGGATTAATTCGAAATAGGACATATAAATCCCCGCAACAAAAACGATGCCGTTTTGGTAACCTCCCCCAATCTTTCAAATTTCTCTGCCATTTTCTTCTTCCTTCATTCTTTTTCCCTTCCATTCTTCTTACTCGGCCCCTGCCTCCATCACTGCCGCACAGCCGCGCCTCCGTCAGCCACCATCAACGCCGGCGACCTCCTCTTTCCTCTCTTTTAAGTAGCTGTTGGCCCTGTGAGCGATCCTCAGGAGTATCCATCTCATCCAGCATGTCATCCCATCCTCTGTCTTGGCTCTTGATGTTCCTGTAACATCGATCCATACGACGCTCCAGCTGGTCTAGTCGGGCCATAAGTTTGAGCCCTAGCTCTTGAGTCATGAGCTAATGAAAACCGGAAGGTGGTGCAGCTGGTAGTGAGGTAGGAGGCTGTGGTGCTGTGGTGGTGGGCTGCCCCTCAGCTGAGGTGCCCTCAAGCTTATGTTTCTTACCACTCTTCATTTCGTCCTTAAGCCAATTCCCGTAAGGAATCTTCTTTTCCTTACTAGGAATAGTAGGAACACAATCAGCTTCAGCCCATTCAACGTCTTCTTTCCTGGCCATTTTAGCAATCAGATAAGGGAATGCCGCCTTTTTCCTCCCCACATAATGCACTTTATACATATGGTCCCGGATGATACGTGGGAGGAAGACCGGCTTACCTTCCAAAACAACCCAAATCAGAATAGCCAAGTCAACTAGAATAGATGTCTCATGAGAGCTTGGCATGACATAGGTGCCTAAGATCTGTTGCCACATCCGGGCTTCACGGACCAGCTGCTTAACTGGTTTCACCCACAGGTTTGTGATCGGTGCCCCTGTTCCAGGCACTACCCGGAATAGCAATCTTCTTCAAATTCTGTCCCAATTCAGTATACCAGGTAGATTTTTGTCTTCCATTGCATCGGCATAGGCACATTTTCCTTTCAGCTTCTGGGGGATCCGAAGGATCTCAGCAATGGCAGCCTCAGTTACTGGAATCTGCTTGCCTCTCATATACACTATTTTCAGAATGGGTGTGTAGAAGTTGGAATAAAACTCGATTGCGCAATCTTGATTGTACTCCTTCGATTCCCATTCAATAAAATGCCATCCCCGACTTTCAATGTTCTCATTGACCATAGTGTGCAAGTTGGAAGGGATTTTATTCCATTTGATGACCCTTTCAAAGTGAAGGCTTTTCTCTTGGAAGAAGGCCACAAATTGCTTCTCACAATATCGATTTGGAAAGTTAGATGTGTCCTCTGCCGGGATTCCCATGTCGGGATTAGAGAAGAGACCAGTGCTCTCTTTAGCTGGTTGTTTCCCTTTCCCAGTTGATTTCTTTCCTTTGGCAGGTTGTTTACCCTTGCCAGTGGTCCTCATCCTGGGAGTAAGGGAGTGAGAAAGGGAAGAAGACGCGAAAAGAGAGGAAGGAGGAGGTCGCCGGCATTGATGGTGGCTGATGGAGGCGCGGCTGTGCGGCGGTGATAGAGGCAGGGGCTGAGGAAGAAGAATGGAAGGGAAAAAGGACGAAGGAAGAAGAAAAGGGCAGAGAAATTTGAAAGATTGGGGGAGGTTACAAAAACGGCGTCGTTTTCGTTGCGGGGACTTATATGTCCTGTTTCGAAATAATCCCTGCCACGTGTCCTCCGTAACGGCCAGGTCAGCGCCACCTCTACCAGGTCAGACTTTTTCGTCCAGTTCAAACGCCTGAACTCAACGGAAGGATTGAAATGTCCATGTTTTTCGGGGGTGAGGGACTTGAATATATTTTCCATTCGTTGAGGACGAAAATGTCCGCGAAAAAAAAGGTCAAGGACCTTTACTCTTATTTTTATTTGGGTGATGCTAGGTAGCCAAAAAGTAATTACAATATAAAAATGTCATATAAAAATTTTTATTTTTTTGATAGACAAGTGACATACAATTTTTTATTACTCATCCTTCTTATCATCCATCCTTTTTCTACATGCTTAAAGTTATTAATGTTCTTTCTAAAATCAATTTCAGTTTTTTCAAATGAAATTCTTAACATCTCTCAATCAAATTATTACTCATTAAAATATATTTTTTTGTAGAAATTATAGAGGTTAAATTAAAAAATTTTAGCAACAACTAGTATATAACTCATATTTTACATATAGACTATTGAAATTTATTAATTATAGACATCATATATATGAAATTATGAATATTATGAGTACAAAATTATGGATGTTATTAATATGAAATTATGGATGTTATGAGTAAATTTATCATTTGAATAAATTAATTTAAGAATTTGACATTTTTTCAAATTCAATTATGATTTAAAAACATCTGTGTTAACTTGATAGTTACTTATGCAATAACTAAAAAAAGATATTGTATAGATATAATATCTAATAAACATGAATTTAATTTTTACATGTTAATTTTATGTAATTATGGATGTTATATATATGAACTTATGAATGTTATATGTATGAACTTAGTTAGTATAGTATAATTATAAATGCACAAAAAAACACAAAAAAAAATTATATCAGTTTATTACCATACCTTATCAAAGCTAGTGTGATTTTTCATATTCTCGAAAATTGATTGACTGGCAACAATCTCATCGAGCGAGTCCGTCTGTTGTTCAAATTATTCTTCAACTCCTTCCGACATAGGTACCATATTAAAGTCGAATTCAAAAGTCATATTATTTACAACGATAAAGATGACTTCTTGTAAATTTTCTTAGCCTATCCCAATTGTGCTTATAATTGAACTAGAGTTGTAATTCTTGGCCTCTAAGAGAGTATACGGCCTTCATGATTCTTCTAAGAATAATAAACCTATTAAACAAGGCTTTTATGTTTGCTAACTCTTGGAATGATAATAAATAAAATAAAGGAATTAAAAATTAATTACAATTAAATTCATTTAATGAATATTATTATAACAGTTTTTTATTATTATTAGTATGAGTAAATAGCCATTTCTAACCATGAAAGATTTATATGCTCACAAAATGATCATGAAAAATTAAAATTAAAGTTATACCCATACAAGATAAATTTTATATGACAAAAATAACCAATAATTAAATTTCTGTTTATAATTCCATAAATACCCTTCTCCTTTCCTCTTCCTTCTTCATCTTCTTTCTATAACCATTACTAACTTCATTGTAAATTCATTGTTTCACCGAATCTACTTTATTCCCACCTTTTCCAAACATCTGCACCTTGTCAACAACCACCGTATTCCTCTCCTCTCTTCTCCCAAACCCAAAGTCCCATTCAATCCTCATTCCTTCATATTTTGCATTCAAACCCAAGCCCCTCAAAACCCTCACCACCACCAGACCCAACACTTCGTTTATTCCCAAATCCTACGCCGACGATGTCTTCTCTGCCATCTCAGCTTCCTCTGTTATAAACACAACCGCCGCATTGTCTTCCTGAAAACCTCAGTCATGCCTCTAAAATGATGACACACTCCACGGCCTCTTCCTCTTCTCCTTCTCCCCAACGCTCACCGAAATTGCCGACTTGTAGGCTATGACTTCGTCGTCATCAACATGGAGCACGGCCATGGTGGAATCTCCGACGCGCTCCCCTGTCTCCATGCTTGTGCAGCCACCAGCATTGGCACCGCCGCAATCTTCCGCATTCTTGAGAGCTTCGCCACTTGGACTAAGAAATTCCTTGACTTAGAGCCACATGGGATCATGTTTCTAATGATCGATTCCACAGAATCCGCCATCGACATCGTGTCGTTCTTTCAGTTCCCTCCCATTGGGATCCGTTGCTTGGCTCACTCCATCGTCCGGGCTTCCGGTAACGACATAGATGAAGGTTACTGAAAGAACAAAATCGTCGGCTAAGAATTTCTTCTCGGTAAAAGAGAAATAACCTCGTTGCAAGTATAGTTCTCAACCGACAAGCAATGCTCAATCAAAGTTTTAAAGTTGGTTGTCACAAGTACAAACCCCAATGAAAATTAACCGAAGTATTTAAACCTCGGGTTGTCTCACAAGGAATTGCAATGAAGTGATCAATTATTGGCTATGAAGGAACCATGGGATTTGATTTGTAGTTGGCAAGAAAAGTAAATAACAAGAAAGTAAATGACAAGAACTAATAAAGAAAGGAAAAGAACTCTTGGCTAGGCATAGGAATTGAGATCACTCATCCTAGTCTACAAACCATGTATTGACAATTATGAGGGACCAACCCATCAAGTCTACTTCCATACTTGAAGTAAGTTAAATAGGCTTGATCAACATCAATCCATAAGTCCTAACCTAGCTACTAATTGACTTAGTAGTAGGCTAGTGTCAATGGTTATCAAATTGACCACTAAGGGTTCTCAAATCACCAAATCAATGAGACCCAATGACTCAAAGTCACCCAATTCCCTTAGCCTAGGCCAAGAGTATAGAAAACTACTCAAAAACTAGTGAAAGTATTTTAACAAACACTTAGAGTGCAATAAAAGTAAACATCACAAAATGCTAGAATTAATAAAAGCTATAACTAACATAAGCAAGAAATCAACAATAGCAATGAAGGTAAACATAAAAGAGACATAGAAATATAAAATTGCATTGAAAGAAAATAGAAATCCAACAAGAGTTCATGAAATTAAAAATGGCAAAATAAGGAAATTAACAAGGAAAACTAAGAATATTGAGACAATAGAACAATGAAATATAAAGGGAATTGAAATAAAAACAAGAATTAAAAGTTGGATCTAAGAGAATTTAACCTAAACTACCCTAAATTCTAGAGAGAAGGGAGAGATTCTCCCTCTAGAATTCTAACCTACAACATGATGAAAACCTATATAATGATTGCTCTCCCCCATTCCCTTGCAATCATTGGGTTCAAAAGTATCAGAAATGAGTTGGATTTTGGCCTCCTTGAGCTCAGAAATCGCCCCCAGTGTTTTGCTTTTAGTGAAGTCACGTGCAGCTTGTTACGCGTACGCATGGGTCACGCGTACGCATCGCATTGCAAAACTCCTCTTCACGCGTGCGCGTGGGTGACGCGTGCGCGTTGCTGGCGAATCTCCTTCTCACGCGTACGTGTGGGTGATGCGTGCGCGTGACCTTGAGTTCAGCAAATCCTAATTTCTTCATAAATTTTCTATTTTTGCATTCTTTTTCTTCATTCCTTCAACCCAATCTTTGCCTTCTAATCCTGAAATCACTTAACAAATATATCAAGGCATCGAATGGAATTAAAGTGAATTAAAATTGGTGATTTAAAGGCCTAAAAATCGTGTTTTTACTCTTAAGCACAAATTAGGAGAAATTCACAAAACCATGCTATTTTGTTGAATAAATGTGAGAAATGTTAATAAAATCTCCCAAATTCAACACAAGATAAACCACAAAATTGGGGTTTATCAGTTACCTTGGTAGTTACCAAGAAGAGATGTTGATTATGTGCCAAGTTGAGTCCGTTGAGGGAGTGAAGAACGTTGGTGAGATTTCAGTCGTTGATGGCATTGATTGAATTCAAATGGATCATTGGATCTGAGCGCGAGTATGAGGTACTTGTGGGACCCAGAAAATAGGAACGTGATGCAGTTAACGTGGGAGGTTGAGGCGAAGATTCTAAAAAGGCACAGTGGTGGTGGCTTCAGCATGGGGACTTATCTGTCTGGGTTTGCTATGTTGCATGATAGGTCAGGGGATCTGAATTCTCAAGTCACGTGGGTATCACATGGTGTTTGATGTTGTTGATGTTGGTGATAAATCACTATTTTACGGTTTATTTTGTATTAAATTGAGTAGATTTTATCAACTATTCTTACACTTATTCATATAAATTGTATGGTTTTATAAATCCTTCTGAATTTGTGCTATGATTGAAAACATGCTTCTTTGGCCTTAAAATTGCTAATTTTTAATGTTCTCTTATTACCATTCGATGCCGTGATATGTGTGTTAAGTATTTTCAGATTTTATAGGGCAGGAATGGCTTAGAGGATGGAAAGGAAGCATGCAAAAGTGGAAGGAACATAAGAAATTGAGGATTTGAGGAGCTGGAGCCAAGCGCACGTATGGACGACGCGTACGCGTGACTGGTGTGGCAGACAATTGACGTGCATGCGTGGATGACGCGTACATATGGCTAGTTCAGTATCCATCGACATGTACGCATGACTGACGCGTACGCATGATAAGTGTCACGTGCCTCAGTTACGAGAAAACGCTGGGGGCAATTTCTGGGCTGCTTTTGACCCAGTTTCAGGTCGGAAAACTTAGACAAGAGGCCGCAGAGTGGAGATGGAAAGGGGATTCATTCACTTTTCATTCATACACACTTTAGGTTTTAGATGTAGAATTCTAAAGAGAGAGGCGAGCCTCTCTCTAGGTTTTAGGGTGTCTTATTTCAATTTCTCTTAGGTTCAGATTTCAATCTTCCTTTAATTTAGTTTTCTCTTACTTTTATTTGTTCTGGCACTTTAGTTCATCAACTCCTCTTGTTAATTTCTTTATTTTGCTAATTTAGTTTATGAGTTCATTTGTTATTCTCAATTTTCATTAATGCAATTTATGTTTCATGTTTCTTATTGTTCAATTGCTTTGTTGTTGTTATTTCTTTGCTTTGGTTAGTCTTAGAATTTCCTATGTCTTATTAATTTTCTATGTTTTTATTTTATGCCTTCCAAGTGTTTGATAAAATGTTTGGTTGAATTTTAAATTAGATTTTTGTGTTCTTGACTTGGATTGAGTAATTTGGAGACTCTTGAATTGTCAAAGTGTCTTGTTGATTGGTGATTGAAAGTTGCTAGTTGGCTTGAGTTTCACTAAATCTAGTCTTCGATTAGGACTTGTGAACTTAAGTTGATTTTGCTCACTTGACTTACCTTCAATTGTTAGAGGTTAACTAAGTGAGAGCAAAAGTCAATTACCATCGCAATTGACCATGATGATGAGGATAGGAATTCCAACTCTCAACTCGTGCTAGGACCTTTCTTAGTTGTTAGCTTATTTTTCTCGAAATTTATATTTTCTTGTTCCTTATTTCAAAACCCCAAAAAGAAGTGCATCATAACCAATAATAAATACACTTTCCTGCAATTTCTTGAGAGACGATACGAGGTTTGAATACTTCGGTTTATTTTTATTGGGATTTGTACTTGTGACAACCTAATTAAACGGTGACTGAGGATTAATTGTCAGTTTAGAACTATACTTGCAACGAGAATTTTTGAAAAATTTTTTACCGATAATTTTCCTCCGTCAATAGGGTTGTTTAGAAGCGCTGCTGTGGCAGATGTGAAGAAATTCTGGTTGAGTTTGATTGATGAAAAACATGATAGTGAGGAGGAAGAGGACAAAGATGGTGATGAAAGGAAGATGAGGAAGGAAGAGGAAAGGATAGGGTATTTATAGAATTATCAATAAAAAATTAATTATTGGTCTTTTTTTGTCAAACGAAACTTATCTTGTATATATGGATATAACTTTAGTTTTAATTTTTTATGGTCAATTTTGTCGTGTCAGAATCTTTTATGATCAGAAATTGTTATTTATCCATTATTTAAATAGTTAAAAATTGATTAAAAAATTTTAAATTGTAAAAAACACTTTTCTTTTGAACA
>NC_029785.2:72043607-72067224 GCF_000816755.2 Arachis ipaensis | reverse complement strand
ATGAAGTAAATTTTAAAAAATTTTGGCTAGTTATGGCAAAAAATTATTGGTTACCTAAGTTTTTTCTTTTTCTTTTAATGTAAAAATCTAGAACGTGAAAGCGTGGTAATTATTTTCTACCAAAACTTCATTATTCATAGATAGTATTGGTAATTGGATATATTCATCTCTTTCTAGTGATGCGACAGGTAGGAAAGGGATTATGTTTCACCTATTCTTCACGTAATATTCTAACCTTATCCAAACCTATATAGCAACAATAATGGACTATATATCCAAATCACATGAAGAAGATGACTAGTTGAAATGTACATTATAAAAGAAAAAAATATATATATATATACTTAATTTTCAAAATCCCCCTCAAATATTTGTGCTTTCAACTTACTATAAATACATATATTGTTATATTAATGAAAGTGTAACAAAGACTCTAATATGAGGAAATTCTTAATTCGCGTGTTAGATGGTATAACTAGATTCATATACTACGTAGGTTCTGGTCCACCTAATAAAACATAATGAATAATTAAAATATTATAGTTGACCCCAAAAATATCTTATCATAAATAAATAATTTATGCATCTAAAAGATCATATGCATCTTGTTATTCATGCTTGCTTAGTCGTGAAAGTAATATGTTTGTTAGTATGCATATCACGTTGTCCACTTTGCATAATTTCTTCATACTTGACCCGCTGATTTTAGGGGCTGCTGGTTGAGTACTATTGGGGCAAGCAAATGTTAAAGAACATTCCACGGAAATTTTATTTTAATTGAAAGCCAAAATTAACGAGCTACCGAGTAACGATATTTAAATGCCAAAAGTAGAGTTGTGAAATATTTTACCTTAAAAAAACACGAAAAAACCTAAATGTACCTGTCACTAATGATTGAAACTATCATAAAGTAACAAAAAAGTTTATGAAGCTTAAATAAAACATTTATTTATTTAAAAAAAATCTATTTGTTGTGTACAGAAAAATGAGAGGAGAGAGTGTGAGAGAGAAGGGGGACACTGAGTAGGATAGAACTAAGAATTTATAGAAAAATGATCCTAGGATTTAGAATCGAAAAGAGTATCATCGATTGGAAAACGATTCTTTCTCCGTATTTGTCAACAATTTGTCGCAAGATATTTCTAAGAAGGAACTTTTTCATCTTTTCAATTGGACGGGATGAATCAATGATATCTATCTAACACGAAAGATGAAACATGGGAAGGTATACCTGTTTGCGTTTGTGCGCTATACGACGAAAGAGGGGACAATGAAGGTGATAAACCACTACTTTATGTTTTATATTGTATTTAATTGAGTGGTTTTTATCAATTATTTACCTACTTATTCATATGATTTGCATGATTTTACAATTCCTTCCTAGTTGAGTTCTATGGTTGAAAACTTGCTTCCTAGAGATCTTTTATTTGTGTATTTTAATTCTCCTTTATCCATTCGATGCCGTGATCCGTGTGTTAAGTGTTTCAGGCTTCATAGGGCAGGAATGGCTTAGAGAATGAAGAGGAATCTTGCAAAAATGGAAGGAACACAAGAAACTAAGGAGATGACCAGCGAACACTGACGCGAGCGCATGGCTCACGCGAGCACGCGGAATGGAGAAATCGCAGCGACGCGAACGCGTGCCTGACGCAAACGCATGGATTGGAGTCTGCACGAATGACGCGAACGCGTGGACGACGCGCTCGCGTGACAAAGAAAATCGATGAATGGCGCGAACGCGTGGATGACGCGTACGCGTGACATGCGCGATCTGCAGAAATAACAGAATACGCTGGGGGCGATTTTGGGCCGTGTTTTAACCCAGTTTTGGGCTCAGAAATACAAAATAAAGCCAGAAAACATGCAGAGACTCAAGCAGGTTGCGGACGACAGGCGTGGCACATCAAGCAGGTTGCGGAGCGCCGAACGGTGCTCAAGCCTGGGAACCATGTAGCGCTAGCGAGGAGATCTTGGCGGCGTAAACTACGGAGGAAGGGGTTGACCATGGGCGGGGCTTGGAGGGGCTTATTGGAAGAGCAGGGGTCCGTGCTAACCAGGGAGACCAAAGGATGCTTTTACAAGAAAGAGAGGACAATGAAGCAGGGGTAGGAGGTAACGATGCAGTTGAGGGACATGGGAATGTTGAAGAGTGGGATATGGAGAATGGTGGATCTAAAACTGAAACTGAGGATATCATTCGAAATGGTGAACAGAGGCGTAAACAGGAAGAGCAGTTAACTGAAAATAAGAAAATATAGAAGTTGGTAGTGGAGTCTGGTGCAGTATTATATGATGAAGAAGAAGATATTATGGCGATCTTGTAAAGTCAGAATAAAGCTATTACGGCAAAAAGAAAATGGCAAAACAAAAGGAGAAAGCTAGGAGGAGCAGGCCCAAAAATCATAATAAGGTGTGTAGTGTTTCTTTTAAATGATTTATAGTTGTTGGAATATTAGAGGATTAGGAGGGGATGGAAAGTTGAGTATGGTGAATGATTTGAAGAAAACACATAGGGTGAACATGCTAGGATTGATTGAAACGAAGAGAGAGATAATGACTAAGTTTGATGTACCACGTTTTTGGGGTTGTGATACGGTAGACTGGGATTATGTGGAATTAGCAAGTGCCTCTGGAGGTTTATTGTTAATGTGAGACGATTTGTTGTTTAAATGATTGAATTGCTATAAAGGGAATGTTTGGTTGTGTGTTGAAGGTTTGTTGACAAAAAACAACTTTAACTGCGCATTCTGTTTGGTGTATGGAGCACATGTGCGGAGTAAAAAACTGGTAATGTGGGAGAAGTTGAACTATATTGTGGGTTTATGTCAGGTTCCATTTTGTTTCATGGGTGACTTTAATGAGATACTACAGTTGGAGGAAAGGAAAGACATTGTTAGTCTATCGACATCTGCGGAAGACTTTAAGGTTTGGGTGCAAGATTTATAGCTAATGGATTTACCTTTAACTGATCGAAAGTTCACATGGTTTCGAGGTCGATCTTGTAGCTGCATTGACAGGATTCTCGTCAGTTTAGAGTAGCTTGAGGAGTTTCCAAATACTCAAACAAAAGGGGGTCCTAGAGGTTTATCAGATCATTCCCCGTTGATTTTAGAAGATATAAGAGTTAGTGGGAGACCAAGACCTTTTCGAAGTTTGGATTCCTGGTTTACACATGAGGTGTTTCTCAGGTTGGTAAAGGATGAGTGGAGAAACTTGGGTGATACTCAGTTCACTAATAAGCTGAAAGCCTTGACGGTATCATTGAGAAGATGGCATAAGAACAATTTTGGGAACATGGACAACAGGATAAAGAAGTTTGAGGAAGAGATTAAGAAGATTGATGGTATGGTTAGTGATAGTTATTATAACGAAACGGTGGAGGCTCGATGGAAGGCTCTTGTGACTTGTTATGCGAAGTGGTATGCCAGAAAGGAGATTCATTGGAAGCAGATGTCTCGATCTCAACATGCTAGAGATATGGACAAGAACAGTAGGTACTTTAATAACCTAGTGTCGGCTAGAAGGAGGAACAACAGAATCGATTCTCTATTAATTAATGAAAGGTTGGTGTGGAATCATGCCAGAATAAAGGTTGCGATTAGAAGTTTTTATAAAGAACTGTATAGGCAGAAATATGTTCCTAGGATTGGGATCCGTGATGGGTTGGTAAAGCAAATTGATGCAGAAGAGGCAGCAGAGTTAGAGGCAATGCCATCGCCTGAGGAAATATGAAAGGCAGTTTGGGATTGTGAGTCCAGTAAAGCTCCAGGTAGTGATGGATATAATATGAACTTCATAAAAAAGTGTTGGGGTGAGATTGGCCAGGAGTTTACAGTAGCTGTGTTGGGATTCTTCCAAAGTGCAAAGCTACCAACAGATGCTAATGTAACATGGGTGGCGCTAGCTCCAAAATTTGTGGGAGCTAAGGAAATCAAAGACCTTCGGCCAATTAGTATGGTTGGTTGTGTGTATAAGGTGATATCGAAAGTATTAGTGAGAAGAATGTGTTTAGTGATGCTAGGGTTAGTGGGGGAGACCCAGTCTGCGTTTGTGAAAGGTCGCAAAATACATGATGGTGCTCTCATTGCTTTTGAGACGGTACAATGGTTAAATATGCACAAGAAGAAGGCGGCGTTGATCAAGCTAGACTTCCAGAAAGCGACAAGGTGAGATGGAGTTTTGTGGATATTGTGCTACAAAAGATGAGTTTTGGTCTTAGATGGAGGACATGGGTGAAGGAATGTGTGACTATAGCGTCTATGTCAGTTTTGATTAATGGGTCACCAGTCAAGCCCTTTAGGATGGAGAGAGGACTCAAACAAGGAGATCCTCTTTCTCCTTTTTGGTTCGTTCTTGTCATTGACGTCTTGCACAGGATGGTCGTGAGGCAGTCAGGAATGGACACATTTTTCCGCTGCTGGTTGAAAGGTAACATAGAGTTGTCGCATCTCCAATTTGCAGATGACACAATCTTATTTTGCCCTTAGGAAACAGAGACAATAGTGAATTATATGAGGCTTTTGCGTTGTTTTGAGTTGATGTCTGGCCTAAGTATTAACTTTGATAAGTCAAATTTGATTTCGGTTATTTGTAAGCAGAAATGGGTGATAAATATGTGTGGTCTGTTAGGATGTACGGAAGTTGCTTTACCTGTTAGGTACTTAATGGGTGATGAATATATGTGGTTTATTGGGATGTGTGAAAGTTTCTTTAACTGTCAGATACTTGGAGATTTCTCTAGGCGCAAATCGCCAGTTGGTGAAAACCTGGAAACCGATCATAGATAAGGTGGAAGTCAAGCTCAGCTTATAGAAAGCAAAGTCACTCAACAAAGCTGGTATGCTGGTTTTTATCAAATTCGTCCTTAATAGCTTGCCGGTCTACTACCTAAGTTTGTATAAGATGCGAAAGTCAGTTGTAGAAAAGTTAGTTGGGTTATAGAGAAGGTTTTTGTGGAGTAAAGAAGATGGGACCAATGTTATACCACTTGTAAAATGGGAGGTGGTGCAAGCTCCGAAAAGGCTAGGTGGTTTGGGGGTGGGGGATGCTTTGATCAGAAATGCATCGCTTCTATTCAAGTGGTGGTGGCGTTTCTCGAAGTAAGATTGTCCGCTGTGGAAGAAGGTTGTCTGTTCTTGTAATCATTTAAACCCAATGTAATGTTGTCAAAACAGCCTCTACCGTCAAGAGGTGGTCCGTGGAAAGATATTTGTCAGCTTAATATTCAAGAGCAACAGGTAAGAGATAAGATTATTAGTGGTTTGTCTATCGAGGTGGGAAATAGAAGACGTATTCGGTTTTGGGAGAATGATTGGTTATAATGTGGCTCATTGAAAGACAGTTTTTCGAGGCTCTTCTCTGTTTTAAATCAACAAGGATCTGCCATAGGGGATTGTAGGTTCTGGGATGGGTTAGACTGGGTATGGAACTTCCATTGGAGGATAGATTTATTTCAATGGGAGTTAGAGCTTTTCAATCAACTTCATGACCGGATACAGCTAGTTAGATTATCGTCTGATAGAGAGGATACAGTTATATGGAAATTTGACAGAACAAGTATTTTTTCTACTAATTCATTTGTGCAGGTGTTGCAGAATGAGGCTCTCTCTGAGGACATCACAAGCTATAGTTTCACGAGCACCATATGGAGCGGATTGGTTCCTCCAAAAGTTGAACTTTTTGCATGGTTTGTAACTTTTAAAAAAATATATTTTTTATTTTTGGATAAAGAATATTTTTTGTCTTTGAAAGTTGTTAAAAATTTCAAAAATATTCCTAAATTTTATTTTGTTTTAATTTTATCCTAAAAGTTTGATTTGTATTAAATACACTCCTAGCAGCTAATTTTTTAAAAATTTAGGACCAATTCAACAACAATTTCAAAAGAACAATTTTTAACACAAGCGAGCCAAATATTATTGTAATGTATTATTCCTGGATTGATCCAATTTAGTCGTCAGGGGGCATAATTGATGCAAATCAAAAACTTTTGAGATAATATTAAAACAAAATAAAATTTAGCGATATTTTTAAAACTTTTAACAAATTTCAAGAATAAAAAAATATTTTATCCTTTATTTTTCTAATACTTTTACTTTTATTACTAAAATTTTACTAAACACACTAATAAATCTTTTTTTTCATTGAAAAAAAATATTTTTCTAATAACTTAATATATAGCACCTAAATAAGCTCTAAATCCAATAGGTGGAAGAGAGTTGATATATTACACAAAGTTAGAAAATATCTAAAAGTTGTAATGACCTTATTAATTTCTATAGTTTTATTAAATTTTTAATTAGGACTTTACAATTTAAAAACTAGTTTAAAAATTTGTTATTAAACCTGTATATTCACTATAACATAAGTGGGAAATGGTAGTAAAAAATTGACTGCTGTTTCTAAAACTGCCGCAAATTAAAAAGATTGTAGCAGTTCAATAAGCATTTATAAATATGCAGCAGAATCTGATATGTAGCAGTTTGTAGACAACTGCTGCTAAATCAAATACTTTAATTTTAACATAATTAACATCAAACCCTGCTCATTCCCAAATCTGAACATTAGAGACTCGCGCGAAATTAAAGGAGAGTGGAAGAGTGCAAAACCATTATTCTTTCCTCCTCCTTGCACATCCGTTTATTTTGTTATTGCTAACTTTATTTTGTTGATAAAATAAGAAATATTCATGGAATATCCATTTCTGTGTTTAATATAAGATAAATAGTAAAATATTCTAAAAACAAATAATTTATAATTATTGCATTAAGAAAAACAATTTATAAAGACTTGATTAAATATTTTTATCTAGTAAAAAAATTCAATTACTAGTTTTTAAACTATAAAATCTAATTAAAAATTCGATAAAATTGTAAAGAATAACATAAAATAATTAAACCTATGTAAATAAAATAGACATGTGAGGACTCTTAACAAATGATCTATAAACGTTTCTGTATTTGATGAGTTAATTGATGTCGAACTCATCTAAACTTTTGTTAATAATTTTTAATTTTTTTTAAATCTTACTACGTCCATATGATTTCTCCTTTAATTTGTATCCTTGGCCAATTTTGTTAGCTACTTTTACACAATCTAGAGACAAAGCTACGTTTTAAATCTCCAAGGACTACATATACATATGGATATCTCTTACGATAAACCCTAATTTTATATCTGTTCATTCCTAGCTAACTAATACACACATACATTCCCAAACGTTTCTTGCATCCAGCTATATATATATTCTCCCAACCCTTCTTAAGCAATTAGGAGGTCCAACTACTTAGCAGTTCTTAATTAATTATGCTTCATGATGATGAGGAGGATTCGCCATATCCCTAATCCGTTGGGATTTCGCAAGCAAGAAATTTCCATTGCCATCTCTGTTTAAATTCCTAACTCTTCCTCTTGACTCAATTAAAGCTTGCATAATCTATTCTTGATAAATTTAGTTTGTACTTTCCATACATGTATGTCCAGTATGATTTATTATATATTATTATATTGGTACATTGATATGAAAATGATGACGTTTGATTTTTTGACCTCATTATTTATTTATTTATTCATTAAAGAAAAAGAATTGATAAATAAGCTATTTATATATTCATAAAAAAAGATATCCAAACAGAAAAACCTGGAATCTCATGTATCCTATCTAAATCAACAAAATAAGAAGATTTAATTAGGTGATCGGGGATAAAAAAAACATAAAGGAGCAAAAACATTATCACAATTTTTTCAATTTATCGCATCTCATTAAGTTCTAGAACTATAAAAGAAATAGGACTTGTTCCAAACTTATTAGAGAGCTCTAAATTTTTTTTTCACTTAGAAGACCTATTAGGTCTGCAATTTTAAAAAGAAAAAGTGTTATTACCTTAAAACAGGATAAAGTATGCTTTTTGTGCCTGAAATTTGAAAAAAATTTTAAAATTATCACTAAATTTTATTTTGTTTCAATTTTATCGCAAATTTTTTTTATTTGTATCAAATATACCCTTAGCGCCACTTTAATAGCGGGGTGAGAACATCATCCTTTGCAGGATTCTTAGTTAAGGGTTAAAGAGTTGCTATAACAAGATATGTAAAAGGAAATTGTTTTCAAATACAGTGTGACCGTTGCTCGTTTCATGTCCCTTTTCGAAAACCATTGGGTTAACGCTCAAAATCCAAAATCCTTTTTAAAAGAGAAATCAGTTAATTATCCAAAGTTTACAAAGAACCTTTTCCTTTGTTATAAAAATAAAAAAAAAATTTCCTAGATAGTATAAATGACCAACCTGCTCCAGGCATAGGTTTATTAAATCTATGCAAAACCAGTTTGATTTTTCATACTTTACTAAACCACAGACACAAACCAATCACGACCTCCGGCCCAGCACATAATTAATCACGACCTCAGGCTCAAACAACTCAATCAACATCCAATTCACCACAATCCAACCAATTTTAGTCACAAACACAATTAATGAGGTTCAAGCACAATCAAGAGCAATTACATCAAGTATAGCAATTAGCAGTTAAACAGAATTATTCACATAGGCAAACCAATTTCAATATGCACACCCAAACAATGTTACATAGATGCATATTATGAATGCTTGTTCTATTGGCTGTGATATCACACTGTCAGTTCAACTGCCAACCCGACATATCCCCATGGAAATGTTGCTTTTCGGTCACGAATAAAAATGGGAACTCCCAAGGATGTAGTGCTCGACATACTGTCCAAGGGATATAGTGCCCAACACACTCTTGTGACTCGAAAGGATGTAAGCGGGATACTTAGTCTCATTCCTCACATTACCCAGGGATATAGTACACAACACACTTTACAGGGATATAGTTCCCGACACATTGCCTAGGGATATAGTACCTGGCACACTCTTGCGACTTACAGATCGCGTCTCAATCAAAACCAAACTCATCTCTATCCCAATTTCAAAATCATTCTTGGCTCATTTTCTTTCAATAACAAAACGTATTCATTTCACATCTCGTTAAGAATCAGTTTTTTCTCAAATCAATCCCTTTTTAAAACCAAAATCGCTTTTTGTAACATTCTTTGAAAATGCCAAGCAACTTCAAAATCACATCAATTGTAAATCTCTTTGAGAAACTCAAAAATCATTCATTCTTGAATCATTCACTTAACTACTTTAAAATCATGAGTTGTTCATTAAAATCCACAGCAAGGTCTCAAGACTTTAGGGGAGAACAACCAATTTCATTTCCTTAAATTCATTAAAGATTCTTAAAATCACTGTTTTCTTAAATTGAATTAATCAAATAAAGTTTTTAAATCAAATCAAAACTAATTCATATAAATTAGAAGTTTCAAACCAATTTCAAAACCAAAACCAATCTCCCTTTCATCCTTACACTACAAGAAAAAAGGCCTGTCGGTACACTTTTTTTTGCTACGCTTTTAAAGCGTGGCCAAAAGTGGTCAATGGCCACGCTTTTGCGAGGGTGGCCACTAATTTGTGATTTGGCCACGCTTTTTTTTGCCACCCCTTAAAAAGCGTGGCCATAGAGAGAAATTGGCACGCTTTTACGAGGGCGACCACTAATTTGAGATTTGGCCACGCTTTTTTTCTGCCACGCTTAAAAAGCGTGGCCATAGAAGGAAACCGACACACTTAAAAAGCGTCGCTAATTTGTCTTTCAATGGCCACCTTTTTAAAGCGTGCCCATATCCTATGTTTATTTGGGCACCCTACAAAAACGTACCGATAGAATTTCTTCTCCCAAAATTTAGTTTTTCGCCTATTTTTTTCCACACTTTACTTTTTTTTCTTTCTAAGTTTTCTGTTTTAGCCCTAAAAATGATAACAATAGCATACGCTAGTTTTACTTTGTTTTCAAATTCACTTTTAACCCTAAAAGAATAGCCGTCGCATGTTCATCACTTCATCTTCATCGCACCCAGCTCGCCTTCATGTTCATCTTCATCACTGCCGATGACCGTGGCACTCAGCTCGGCTTCATGTTCATCCCAGCCCTTCCTCTAACCCTCTCACCCGGCCCTCTCTCTGTCACACCCTAAATGGCGTTGTTTTGAATTAAAAAAATATTCATTTCGAAACCTAAACTCCAGATTCAGTTCGTCCTACTTCCTCCTCACTTCCACTAGAAGCAGCAGCTCAGGCCCAGCAACGTTCTTTGCTACTGTCGCCGGCGTTGACACAGACGGTGACGCTTACCTCGCCCGAGTCCCTCTGGCTCGTTGCTACTGCTACATCTCTATCGCTGAGTTGCCGCCCAAAAATTGCCTGTGGCCTCGCCTCTCCGGTATTCATCGAATGACGTCTCTGCTTGCTTCTTCAGTGTCATCGACGGTAAGCTCCTCGTCCTCTCCTGTGGCCTCTGTTCGTCCCTACCCCTGTTGGTCCTCCTCCTCGTCCTCATCACTAACTCCTCTAGCCTTTCGCTGTTGGAGGATAGTGGAGCTCGTTGCTCTCACTTGGAGATGCAGTTAGGAGGGAGTTAGTGTGATAGCTAGTTAGATGTAAATAAATTTTGTTCAATGACTTCAATCACATAAATAAATTAAATTAAAAACAGGCTTAGTCAGTATCTATAAGAGTATTATTATTATTGGTTTGGTCATTGTTATAAATTGTTTGGGAAAACTGGTAAAGCCGAAAAGTATTCTTTTGATCATTGTTTTGATTTGTATACGTAGGATTACTTACTGAGTTTAGTTGTTCACCACTGAGTTTCAATAGTTTTCTGGTAACAGAACATAAATTCAGATTGATGTGGGTTGTAGATTGAAGAGGAACAACGTCTTCTCATTCAGATTTTCAGGTGTTGCACAAATTCCACAGTGTATCCAATTCTATTTCCCGTATAATTTGAATTTAGCTGGTGCAGCTTTGTGAAACTGATTTCAATTTTATTTCTTTGTTGTTGCTGCAACTTTTTTTTGGTTTTACTTTTTTGAATTATTATATGCTTAATAGGCTAAGCAGATGTGCTTTTCTTCTGCTGCTGCTCCACTCCCATGGCTTTTTATGGGGCTCGGAAACCCTGGTGACAAGTACAGAGGAACTAGACACAATGTAGGTTTAAATGCTTTCTTTTGCTTTCTGTTAGTTTGCGCTTCTATAGTTACCACTAACCATCCTGTGCAGGTGGAATTTGAGATGATTGATGCATTTGCTGCGTCAGTAGGAATTCCTATGGATACAGTCTACTGCAAAGCTCTCTTTAGAAAGGGTTTGTCCTTCGCACTGAATTCATTATTGTATTTGTGTGTTTCTCTTTCAGCGTGTGTTGGATTTCTTGAGTTTTAGGGTGAGGTTGTCATTTGCAGGTTTTGTTGGTAATATCCCTATTTTCTTCGCCAAGCCTCAAACATATATGAATTTGAGTGGTGATCAGTAAGCAACTATGATGTTCTTAACAGCACCCTGCGGGTCTTTTTGTTTATGCATCAAGTTACTTTTGTTACTAATGCCAAAATAACCTTAACCTTCAATGCCTTTGATTATTTACTCAGTTTCTTAAGTTGACAAACTAAATTGAGGGACAATTGTTTATTGATTGGCCTTTGGCAGTCCATTTTGCTTGGAGTTTCCTTAGAGGATTTAGGCCAATTGTGGTGGTTTCCTTAGAGTAATAGTTTTGCTACGATACTATTAATTCAAATTGGAAAGAGTTGAAGTAACAGGAAAGTGCTTGAGAGAAAGTTCTTTGAGTAGTTAACTATTCATTTTGTTTTGATAACGTATTTTGCTTAGTATCCTTGGCCAGAACTTGTTTTATTTGTAATTTCTTCCCTTTTACTGTAGCTTTGCAACTATGGAGTTGTTATGTGATCCATTAATGAAATGCTTCTTGAAGTTTTGGTCATTTTTAACTAGCTTCTAGATGTTGTTCTTTGTTGTTAGTAACAAAGTCTCTGTTGCAATGGTGGATCATGTAAATTTGATTAAAGTGTTGTCATAATTTTGTTGAAAATTGACAAAAAGAGGTAAGAATTAGGATGTTAGAATTGAGGTTGTGACTAATTGAATGATACTGTGTTTGATTTATTGAATGATGATGATGCTGAAAATTCTGTTTGTTAGAGTGCAAAATTTGTTGAAAGGCTAAAAGTCAAGTTTCATGATTGAATAAATTGATGATACATGCTAATGATTAATTGAGAAGATGCTGGACTATTTGTTATATATGATGCATTAAATTGATGATATTATATGTGAATTGTTTGAGTGATTTGTGGCTAGATTACTATGTTGAGTAATGCAGAAATTGTTGATTTTATATGAGTATGCTTAAATGTGAAAAGTGACCAAAAATACTGATTTATTAATCCTGAGCACTTGGGGCTGATTTAATCTTTATAACAAGTCACAATAGATAAAATAAAGTTAGAATGCAAGGTTAGAGTGAGTGAAAAGTTAGGAATCAATTTTTGACCTCTCAAAACCCGAGGTTACATGTTGCAGAATTATGCAGTTTCGGACAGCACTTTGCGAACAAAACTGGGAGAAATATAGTCAGTCAAAATGAGTAAAATTATTTTTATATGAAACCTTCAGATGTCTAGATTGTTCTCCTAAAATTTCAGAATTTTCTGATGTGTGGTTTGGGAGATATGATTTTTAGAAAATGGTCATTTTCTGCAGAAATAATGTTGTTCGAATTCTGGAACAGCAACTTCAAAACCACATATCTCAATACTCTGAAACTCTTTGGAAGTGAAACCAAAGAGAGTAAAATATTAGGATGTCTAGTATTTTATGTCCAAATTTTAGGACAATTCGAGTTTTGTAGAAAAAGGTGTGCCTTCTGGAAGCAGGGCTGTTCACTGCTGTGATAGCACCCTTTTCTTAAAATAAAATCATATTTGGAGAGGCATAACTTTTTTGTAGAGAAGTGAAAATGCTCTGAGACTTGAACTGGGTGAAAGTTGGGTAAGTCTAGTTGAACCACACCAAAATTTAGGAGAATCCAACCAAAGATGGATTTTATATGATTTTGCTAAATTGGTTACTACTTGCTGTTTTTCTGAAGTGTACTAAATCAGTAGCCGATTTTTAAAAAATTATATAAAATTAAATTCTTAGAACACAGTTGCAAAACCAAAACCAAAGTACACTTTAAGATTCCTATTTAAAATAAATAATAATATATTAGAGTTTCTTTTGTCCCATTTTTTATATGTATAATATGTTATATCTCTTATATTTGCATATGATCTAATCTCTTGAAATTTTACTTGGCAACGAATAGATTGAAACTTTTGGTTGAAGTTTTCAAGAAGACTTTGTCAAAACAAGAATAATAGTGTCATGACAAGGTAAAATACACACTTTCCATTAATCTTTTTATATTATGATTATGGCTAGCTATTAATTCATGTGTAAATCCACTTTGCTTGTTTTGTTATTTTTGAAGTTGTGATTTGACTTTTCAAATGTAGTTGAATGAGTGATTTTTTTGTAGTGAGAAGATTAAGATGTTAATTATTTTTTTCTTATTGCACTTTATTCAAATCATAACTATTCTTCTATTTATGCAAGATAATTTTGGGGATGTTAATGAAGTTTAAGATGTCTATCATCGTGGTTTATTGGCAAAGATGAGTTGAGAATCAAATTCTAGTGTACGTCTTAGCAAGGCATTCTGTCTTTTGTGCAGATATAAGATTGAACAAGAACTTGGAACTGAATTAAAGTAAATTCCACCACACATTGACCAGGTATGATAGGATGCTGTATGAAAATTGGGATTTTTTGGACCCTTAGTTTGAATGATTTTTCATTATTAGGACCTTTAGAAAGAGTTTAATATTAGCCTTTTAACTGGCAGATATTTTGCTGGGTCCAATTTGGGTTTCCCTTCATTTCATTTTCAGATGTGTTTGTTGCTAACATTAGTACTATAGTTTCTTTTTTTCTTTTTGTGTTTTTTATTTTTGGTGGATGAGGGTTTAGGGGGTGTACTTTATACCTTGTTATGAATAAAGGGATCCCTATGTATTCTTATGTGTGGTTACTATTACCGGTTCTTTTGGAGTTTTCATACATTTGTTATTCATATTATGTTTTATAATTTGCTTATCGTTTGTTTTTTCGTTATTCATATGATCATACTTGCAGATTATTCGTAAAGTGTATTGTGGAGCTTTCCATGTGGTTGCTTTATCCGAAGAAGGCCTAGTACAACCTTGGAGTGATTCAATGTCATTTTTTAATTCTCTTCTTAGAAATTTATTTTTGTTTATGTTTGTAAATTTCATGTACACTGTTGTTGCGTGTATAGAGATGACATGGCTAATTTCGTTTGAATTTTATTAATGTAATACTAATTTTTATTAATTTTTTTAAATGACATTCACATATTTTTGTCAATATTTTTTTATTATTTTTGGAGTGTATTAGAGTGCATGTAAAAGCAAATACCAAATTTTTTTAATTTAATAAGGATATAGCCACGCTTTAAAAGTGTGGCAATATGTTCAATTCTAGTTACGTTTAAAAGCGTAGCCTTATCTTTCTCTATCAGCACATTTTTAAAGTGTACCCAAAACCAACCATCTGGACACGCTTCATAAGCGTTGCGATATGTGGAAAGAGATATAAGCGTGGCAAAAAAGAAAGCGTGCCGATAGATCCACAAAAGCGTGGCGATAGAGCAACCGGCACGCTGGCGGATGTGACCCTTTCAAAAGCGTGCCGATAGCTCAAAAAGCATGGCGAAAAGCTATCGGCACGCTTTTTTTCACTTTTCGGCATGCTTTAAAAGCGTGGCAAAAAGTTTATTTTCGGCACGCTTTAGAACCAATTCTTTAACTTTTTCCAAGATGTCACAAAGAGAAATCATTCAATCAAAATTCAATTACCTTTAAAATTCACTAAAACTCCTCCAAATGAAATTTTTAAGTCAAATTTAAACATGCCATTTTCATATTTAAATCAACCTTAAAACATAATACTTTTTCTAGATAATTTAAAATCGTAAAATAATTCTTTTCTAAATAAATTGAACTCAAAACAGTATAATTATTTCCTTACCAAATCGACCTAAAACATATACTTTTCTTAAATAAATTAAACTCGAAACATAACTATTTTCTTAATAAATCAAAAATCAAATAGTACAATTTCTCAAATCCAATCTTTTTCTAAATAACATTACAAACAAAGTCTTAAATTTTATAACAAAATTTCGACAGCGTCTCCCCTAAAACTTGGACTTTGCCACCCTTTTCAAGTCCCAACTAAACCATTTCTCAACCTTTTCCAATGACTCAACTCATTTTCAATACCTTAATAAAACCAATTCAGCAACCACCGGTTTAACAAAATCAATCAATAATTCAATTTAAATAAACAGTTATATTCTTCCAAATTAGGCCAAACAATTCATAAGACTTGCGTAATCACCTAAAATGTATTTCTCACATAAATATCCATTTATAACAATTTTAAATTATAAAAATTGATTTTTAAAAAGAACCCCTACCTCGAAAAGTTGAACCCATAAACCAACGTGTCACGAAAACCTTTTCTCTCAGCCTGAAATCATCAGCAGCCGCAACCACAGTTCCACTCACTTTCGCAACAGCAGATACAACTTTAATTCCAACATGCAACCTCGGTTACTAAATCCTAAAATATTAATATCGCAAAAAACTTAAAACACACAATGGAATACTAACAGCGAGGATTCCGAGATAGAGATACTTATCGAAACAACAGAACAAAGCAGTCGTAACTTCGAATCAACCCGGCAGCAGCTCTGACAACTATCCAGAGTGACAGTAGCAACCAAAAGTTTCGGTGATAGCGACTGTAACAACCACGCAGCGACAATAATAATTCAGGAATTCAAAAAAGAAAAAAGAAAACCAAACATAAAAACCTTACCGGCATTGTATTTCGGCGACGGCAATGGTGTTTTTCGATGGCTGAGACAGCTTCTTCTTCCTCCCCCATCCGTGACCAGCCTTTACGGTGGTGGGAGCTGACAGCAATGGCGACAGTTCTGACAAAGATGACGACGGTAACACGGACGGCGACTAGGTGCACACGTCACTCTCTCCCATCAGTCTCTCTCTTCGCGAACTCTCGCTTTTGCTTCACCCATGGACGATGACGATGCTAGCTTCCCTCGGTGGCGACGACGGCGCGGACAACAGCAGTAGCGGTGGCAAGCATCAACAGCAGCAGGGTTCTCAGTAGAGGGTTAAGGAATTGCTATAAGAAGATATGTAAAAGGAAACTGTTTTCAAATATAGTGACAGTTGCTCATCTCATGTCCCTTTTCGAAAACCACTGGTTTAACACTAAAAATCCAAAATCCTTTTTAAAAGAGAAATCAGTTAATTATCCAAAGCTTACAATGAACCTTTTCCTTTCTTATAAAATAAAAAAAATGCTTTCCTATATAGTATGAATGACCAACCTGTTCCAAGCATAGGTTCATTAAGTCTATACTGAACCAGCTTGATTTTTCATACCTTACTAAACCACAAATAGAAAACAATCACGGCCTCTAGGCCAGCACATAATCAATCATGGCCTTAAGCCCAAACAACTCAGTCAACATCCAATTCACCAAAATCCAACCAATTTTAGTCACAAATACAAGTAATGAGGTTCAAGCACAATCAAAAGTAATTACATCAAGTATAGCAATTAGCAGTTAAACAGAATTATTCACATAGACAAACCAATTTCAATATGCACACCCAAACAATGTTACATAGATACATATGATGAATGCCTGTCCTATTGGGTGTGATATCACATTGTTGGTTCAACTGCGAACCCGACACATCTCCATGGGAATGTCACCTTTCGGTCAGAATAAAAATGAGAACCCCCAAGGATATAGTGTCCGGCACACTGTCCAAAGGATATAGTGCCCGGTACACTCTTGTGACTCGAAAAGGGTGTGAGCGGGATACTTAGCCTCAGTCCTCACGTTACCCAGAGATATGGTATTCGGCACACTTTTCAGGGGTACAGTGCCTGGCACACTTCCCAGTGATATAGTGCCCAACACACTCTTACGACTTACAGATCGCGTCTTAATCAAAACCAAACTCATCTCTATCCCAATTTCAAAATCATTTTTGGCTCATTTTCTTTCGAAAACAAAACGTATTTAGTTCACATCTCGCCAAGAATCATCTTTTCCTCAAATCAATCCCATTTTAAAACCAAAACTGCTTTTTGTAACATTCTTCGAAAATACCAAGCAACTTCAAAATCACATCAATTGTAAATCTCTTTTAAATACTCAAAAATCATTCATTCTTGAATCATTCACTTAACTACTTTAAAATCATGAGTTGTTCATTAAAATCCACGGCAAGTTCTTAAGACTTTAGAGGAGAACAACTGGTGCACGAAAATTACTTCACACTATGTAATTCCGCACAACTAACCAGCAAGTGCACTGGGCCGTCCAAGTAATACCTTACGTGAGTAAGGGTCGATCCCACGGAGATTGTTGGCTTGAAGCAAGCTATGGTTATCTTGCAACTCTTAGTCAGGATATTAATTAGTGGCTATCGATTGACTTGAAAATGAATAAGAGAGCATGAATTAAAGGTTACTTGTTATGCAGTAAATGAGAATATGTTGGAGTTTTGGAGATGCTTTGCCTTTTGAATCTCTGCTTTCTCTCTATCTTCTTCTTCACGCACGCACGTCCCTCCTATGGCAAGCTGTGTGTTGGAGGATCACCGTTGTCAATGGCTACCATCCTTCCTTTCAATGAAAATGGTCCAGGTGCGCTGTCACCGCATGGCTAATCATCTGTAGGTTCTCGATCATACCGGAATAGGATTCGCTATCCTTTTGCGTCTGTCACTACGCCCAGCACTCGCGAGTTTGAAGCTCGTTATAGTCATCCAATCCCAGAATCCTACTAGGAATACCACAGACAAAGTTTAGACTTTCCGGATTCTCAAGGATGCTGCCAATGAATTCTAGCTTATACCACGGAGATTCCGATTAAGGAATATAAGAGATACTCATTCAATCTAATGTAGAACGGAGGTGGTTGTCAGGCACACGTTCATAGGTTGAGAATGGTGATGAGTGTCACAGATCATCACATTCATCATAATAAGGCGCAAATGAATATCTTAGATAGGAACAAACATGATTGAATAGAAAACAGAAATACTGGCATTAACTCATCGAGGCACAGCAGAGCTCCTCACCCCCAACAATGGAGTTTAGAGACTCATGCCGTCAAAAAGGTACAAAGTTTTGATCTGAAATGTCATGAGATACAAAATAAATCTCTAAAAGTTGTTTAAATACTAAACTAGTAACCTAGGTTTACAGAAAATGAGTAAACTATGATAGATGGTGCAGAAATCCACTTCTGGGGCCCACTTGGTGTGTGCTGGGGCTGAGACTAAAACTTCTCACGTGCATAAGGCTGTTTTGGGCGTTCAACGCCAGCTCTGGATCCAATTCTGGCGTTGAACTCCAACTCCTAACTTGTTTCTGGCGCTGGACGCCAGACAGCAGCATGGAACTGGCGTTGAACGCCAGTTTACGTCATCTATCCTTGAGCAAAGTATGAAATATTATATATTGCTAGAAAGCCCTGGATGTCTACTTTCCAACGCAATTGGAAGCGCACCATTTGGAGTTCTGTAGCTCCAGAAAATCCACTTTGAGTGCAGGGAGGTCAGAATCCAACAGCATCAGCAGTCCTTTTTCAGCCTAAATCAGATTTTTGCTCAGCTCCCTCAATTTCAGCCAGAAAATACCTGAAATTATAGAAAAACACACAAACTCATAGTAAAGTCCAGAAATATGATTTTTTCCTAGAAACTAATGAGAATAAACTAAAAACTAACTAAAATATACTAAAATCTATATGAAATTAACCCTAAAAGGCGTATAAAATACCCGCTCATCACAACACTAAACTTAAACTGTTGCTTGTCCTCAAGCAACTAGATAAATAAAATAGAATACAAATGAGTCAAGAAACAATAATATCTCAAAGTTTTTGAGTGAAGCTCAGATTCTAATTAGATGAGCGGGGCTAGTAGCTTTTTGCTTCCGAACAGTTTTGGCACCTCGCTTTATCCATTGAAGCTCAGAGTGATTGGTATCTATAGGAACTTAGAATTCAGATAGTGTTATTGATTCTCCTTTTTCAGTATGATGATTCTTGAACACAGCTACCTTATGAGTCTTGGCTGTGGCCCTAAGCACTTTATTTTCCAGTATTACCACCGGATACATAAATGCCACAGACACATAATTGGGTGAACCTTTTCAGATTGTGACTCAGCTTTGCTAAAGTCCCCAATTAGAGGTGTCCAGAGTTCTTAAGCACACTCTTCTTTTTGCTTTGGATCTTGACTTTAACCGCTCAGTCTCAAGTTTTCACTTGACACCTTCACGCCACAAGCACATGGTTAGGGACAGCTTGGTTCAGCCGCTTAGACCAGGATTTTATTCCTTTAGGCCCTCCTATCCACTGATGCTCAAAGCCTTGGATCCTTTTTATTACCCTTGCCTTTTGGTTTTAAGGGCTATTGGCTTTTTCTGCTTGCTCTTCTTCTTTTTTTTTTTTTTCTGCAAGCTTTTGTTCTTTGCTGCTTTTTCTTGCTTCAAGAATCATTTTTTATGATTTTTTAGATTATCAATAACATGTCTCATGTTCATCATTCTTTCAAGAGCCAACATATTTAACAGTCTTAAACATCAAATTCAAAAGACATATGCACTGTTCAAGCATTCATTCAGAAGACAGAAAGCATTGCGACCACATGTAAATAATTAGAATGTTCTTATTAAAAACTCGAAAATTATTGCCTCTTATTCTAAAGAAATTCTTCTATTTTATTCATGTTTGATGATGATGAGAAAATTAAATTATAGCTTAATTGGAGATAAAATAAAAAATATAGATACTAATTACTACTATATGACTCCTAAGGTAAAACTAGAATAAGAACAGTTATCACAGAGTTAAGATTAAGATTGGAATTTAACAACCTTTGTTCTGGGGAGTGGATGTTCCTCTAATCTGTGGGGTGCTTGGTCCTTCAAGAGATAATTTCTGGCGCTTCAATTCCCTTAAGTCGCGCCCTTGCTCCTCCTGTTCTTTAATCAAATAGCAAAGAATGCTACTTTGTTCCTTCTGTTCTTTTATTATTTGTTCCATAGCTTCTTGCATCTTGGTAACTGATGTTTCAAGATACTCCCAGTATTTAGATTGAGGGATTTCTGGGAGAAATTCCTGTGTTTTCTTCTTGATGGGGTCATCCTGTGCTTGTTGTTTTTCCATTGATGCTTTGGTGATTGGTCGCTCAATTGAGATATACTCAGTTATTCCCATCCTTACTCCAGCGTCCTTGCAGAGCATAGAAATCAAGCTTAGATAAGCCAGCCTGGCATCTTTGGAATTTTTATTTGTAATTTTGTAAAATTCAGTTGAAATTAGTTGATGAACTTCCACTTCTTTTCCCATCATGATGCAATGGATCATCACTGCTCTTCTAATAGTGACTTCAGAACGGTTGCTAGTGGGCAGCAGAGAATGCCCAATGAAATCCATCCATCCTCTGGCGACTGGTTTGAGATCTTTTCTTTTGAGTTGATTAGGAACACCCTTCGTGCTAGTGGTCCACCTGGCTCCAGGGATGCATATGTCCTCTAGAATCTTATCCAGGCCCTTGTCTGTTCTCATCATTCTCCTATTGAAGGAGTCTGGATCATCTTTCAGCTGAGGTAGCTTTAAGATCTCCCTGATCTTGTCAGGGTGGGTATGAACAATCTTTCCTCTGACCACGGTCCGATAGTCATAGATAGCAGATCCAGATAGTCTTTGCCTGTCTGTATGCCACATATTAGCATAGAACTCCTGGACCATATTCCTTCCCACTTTCGTTTCAGGATTGGCTAGGATCTCCCAGTTCCTGATTCGAATTTGCTCATGGATCTCCGGATATTCGTCTTCTTTCAGATCAAATCTGACTTCCGGGATCACTGATCTTAGACCCATTATTTTGTAATAATGGTCTGAATGTTCTTTAGTTAAGAACTTCCCTTGATTCCAAAGTGGTTTTGGAACACTCTCTTTCTTGCCTCTTGGGGTGGGTTGTTTTCCTTTAGGAGCCATGATCTTGGTGATCACGGATGAGCACACCAAACTTAGAGGTTTGCTTGTCCTCAAGCAAAAAAGAAAAGAAAGGAGAGGGAGAGAAGGAGAGCTAGGTGCAATGGTGGATGGGAGGGGAGGGAGGCCGAACCCATATTTAAAGGGAGAGGGGGTGGGTTTTCGAAAAATAGGGAGAAAGATAAGATAGAAGATATGATTTTTAGAAGAAATATGATAAGAAAAGATATGATTTAAAATTGAAAAGATATGAAAGATATCTGAAGAAGATAGATTTGGGATTTTGAAAAAGATAGTATGGATATTTGAAAAAGATATTGCTTAGTTGAAAAGATTTTTGAATGAAAAGAGAGATTTGTTTTGAAAATTTTGAAAAAGAGTTAGTTGGATTGAAAAAAAAGGATTTGTGCTTATGGATTAAGATACATTTAATTTTTTTTAAAGAAGGGTTTTTAGAAATTATGGATTTTAGAAATCAGGGTTCTTAACATGTTTATGCAAGAAATCATGAATTGGAACATGAAAATTAGGATTAAAATGAAAAATATGAAAAAAAACGAATTTACCTCCTCCCCACCATCCTGACGTTTGAACGCCCAAACGCTGCATGTTTTGGGCGTTCAACGCCCAAATGCTACTTCTCCTGGGCGTTCAACGCCCAGCTGCTGCTTATTTCTGGCGTTGAACGCCAGGAAGTCCTTTGTTACTGGGCGTTTTTCTGAACGCCCAGAATGCTGTAAATCTGGCGTTAAACGCCCAGAAAGAGCTTCTTTCTGGCGTTCAACGCCCAGATGGCTATCCTTACTGGCGTTCAACGCCCAGTGGATGCTTCTGTTGGGCGTTGAATGCCCAAAACAGACTTTTACTGGCATTTTCTTGCCATTGAGCTCTTTTTTTCTCTGTTTTGCGTGCAGAATCCTTCTGTAACCCTGTGAACTTATACAATTGACTCTTTACCTTAGGATCAATGAACTTTATATAAACAAATAAAATCAAGAATAGGGCAAAATGCTTAGAGGAAGTGATGCCCCATGGCTGGGTTGCCTCCCAGCAAGCACTTCTTTATTGTCTTTAGCTGGACCTTGCTGAGCTTTTAATCTAGCTTCAGTCTTGAGCACTCTTGCTCAACATTTCCTTCAAGATAGTGCTTGATTCTGTGTCCATTAACAATGAACTTCTTATCAGAATCAATATCTTGAAACTCCACATAACCATATGGTGATACACTTGTAATCACATATGGTCCCCTCCACCGGGACTTCAGTTTCCCGGGAAATAGCCTGAGCCTAGAGTTAAACAACAGAACCTTTTGTCCTGGTTCAAAGATTCTAGATGACAGCTTCTTGTAATGCCATTTTTTTATTTTTCTTTATAAAGCTTGGCATTTTCGAAAGCAGTGCATCTGAATTCCTCTAGTTCATTTAGCTGGAGCAATCTTTTTTCTCCAGCTAATTTGGCATCAAAGTTTAGGAATCTGGTTGCCCAGTAGGCTTTATGTTCCAGTTCCATGGGCAGGTGACATGCCTTACCATACACAAGTTGGTATGTAGAGGTCCCTATAGGAGTCTTGAATGCTGTTCTGTATGCCCACAGAGCATCATCCAAGCTTCTTGTCCAATCCTTTCTACGGGTACTTACAGTCTGTTCTAGGATTCTTTTTAGCTCTCTGTTAGAGACTTCAGCTTGTCCATTAGTCTGTGGATGATATGGAGTCGCCACCTTGTGGCAAATCCCATACCGGACCATGGCAGAGTAAAGCTGTTTGTTGCAGAAGTGGGTGCCCCCATCACTGATTAGTACTCTAGGGACCCCAAACCTGCTGAAGATATATTTCTGGAGGAACTTCAGTACTGTTTTAGTATCATTGGTGAGTGTGGCAATGGCCTCAACCCATTTTGATACATAGTCAACTGCCACCAGAATATAAGTGTTTGAGAATGATGGTGGGAAAGGGTTCATCCCACAAGTAGTACTTTGCATCAGTAACTAATTTTTTCTTTTGTTGCCTGTTGTACTCTTTGGGTATGAACCTTGCAGCTTTATAGTTTGCAATGTCTGCAAACCATGGTGTTTCCTGATGGAAAATAAATGCTCATCCGGAAAAGTCTCAGAGATCTCAGGAGAGGGGAGGGACGTCCCTTCTACTGGCTCTATCCGGGACAGATGATCAGCCACTTGGTTCTCTGTCCCTTTTCTGTCTCTTATTTCTATATCAAACTCTTGCAGAAGCAACACCCATCTTATGAGCCTGGGTTTTGAATCCTGCTTTGTGAGTAGATATTTGAGAGCAGCATGGTCAGTATACACAATCACCTTTGACCCTACCAAGTATGATCTAAACTTGTCAATGGCATAAACCACTGCAAGTAATTCTTTTTCTGTGGTTGTGTAATTTTTCTGGGCATCGTTTAAAATGCGGCTAGCATAATAAATGACGTGCAGAAGCTTGTCATGCCTCTGCCCCAGCACTGCACCAATGGCGTGATCACTG
>NC_029785.2:72043088-72043197 GCF_000816755.2 Arachis ipaensis | reverse complement strand
AGGAACCAGTTCATTCTTTTCATTATGAACCACTGTCATGCCTCCCTTTTTGGGGACAACTTGGACAGGGCTCACCCAGAGGCTGTCAGAAATAGGATAAATAATCCCC
>NC_029785.2:72035162-72041731 GCF_000816755.2 Arachis ipaensis | reverse complement strand
CAGGGTTATTTCCCCCTGTTGGACATCAATGAGGGTTCGTCCAGTTGCTAGGAAGGGTCTTCCTAGAATGAGAGTAGCACTATTGTGCTCCTCCATTTCCAACACTACAAAGTCAGTGGGAAAGGCGAATGGCCCAACTCTGACAATCATGTCTTCAATCACGCCTGCTGGGTATTTAATGGAGCCATCAGCAAGTTGGAGACATATCCGAGTTGGTTTAACTTCTTCAGTTAAACCAAGCTTTCTGATAGTGGATGCAGGTATTAGGTTGATGCTTGCCCCAAGATCACATAAAGCTGTCTTGGTGCAATTACCTTCTAATGTGCATGGTATCAGAAAACTCCCAGGGTCTTTAAGCTTTTCAGGAAAGCTTTTCAGAATGACTGCACTGCATTCTTTAGTGAGGAGAACTCTTTCAGTTTCTCTCCAATCCTTCTTATGACTCAAGATCTCTTTCATGAACTTGGCATAAGAAGGTATTTGCTCAAGTGCCTCTGCAAATGGAATCTTTATTTCAAGAGTCCTGAGATAATCTGCAAAGCGAGTAAATTGCTTATCCTGCTCCTCTTAGCGGCATTTTTGACGATAAGGTATCTTGGCTTTTTAGCGCCAGAATTATTTTTTCCTGGGCTCTTACTGTCCTCTGGTGGATTTTGGATGGTTTGCTCATTTCTTGGCTTCTTGGAGGTGGGAGGTGGGGTATTTAATGTTTTCCCACTTCTTAATTGGACTGCTTGGCATTCTTCTGTTATTTGTCTTGACAGCTGCTGCTTTGTTTGCTTCAATTGTTCTTCCATGTTTATATTAGCCATCCTTATCTCTTGTAGTTTATCCTTGAATTCAGCTAATTGCTTTGTTAGAAAATCCAATTGTTGATTGAATTCAGCAGCTTGCTTTGCAGGACTGAGTTCAGCAGTTACTGTTTTAGCCTCTTCTTTCATGGAAGGGTCACTGCTTAAGTACAGATGCTGATTTCTGCAACTGTATCAATGAGCTCTTGAGCTTCTTCAATTGTCTTTCTCATGTAGATAGATCCACCAGCTGAGCAATCTAA
The DNA here is from genome assembly GCF_000816755.2 of Arachis ipaensis. Classification (NCBI taxonomy): domain Eukaryota; kingdom Viridiplantae; phylum Streptophyta; class Magnoliopsida; order Fabales; family Fabaceae; genus Arachis; species Arachis ipaensis. Next base: position 72,040,677 of record NC_029785.2, on the reverse strand, counting down.
AGAGATCTGAGCTCTTTCTGTAAGCCCATAATAGAAGATGTCTAACTGAACCCACTCTGAAAACATTTCAGAGGGGCATTTTCTTAGCATCTCTCTGTATCTCTCCCAGGCATCATAAAGAGATTCATTATCTCCTTGTTTAAAGCCTTGGATGTCCAGCCTTGGCTGTGTCATCCGTTTTGGAGGGAAGTATTGATTCAGGAATTTTTATGTCAGCTATTTCTATGTCCTTATGCTAGCCTTAGGTTGGTTACTTAACCACCTCTTGACTTGGCCTTTTACAGCAAATGAAAACAGTAATAATCTGTAGACATCCTGATCTACTTCCTTATCATGTACTGTGTCAGCAATTTGTAAAAACTGTGCCAGAAACTCTGTAGGTTCTTCTTGTGGAGGACCGGAATACTAGCAGCTTTGCTGCACCATGATAACGAGCTGAGGATTCAGCTCAAAGCTACTGACTCCAATGGAGGGTATGTAGATACTACTCCCATATGAAGCAGTAGAGGGATTAGCATATGACCCCAGAGTCCTCCTGAACTGTTCATTTCCACTTAGATCCATGATGGAGAAAGGGAGATGATGTAAAATAAAAAATGTATTTTTATTTTTATTTTTTTTATTTATTTCGAAAATAAATTAAAATAAAAAAATAGGTGAAGATTTTCGAAAAAATTGAGGAGAGAGAAAGTGGTCAGGAAGTTTTGAAAAAGATATGAATTGAAAAAGATTTTAAATTTTGAAAAAAAAATCTGAAATTTAAAAATAATTTTCAAAAATTTTTTTTAAAAATAGAGAGAAAAGATATTTTTGAATTTAAGGAGGAGAGAGAAACAATAAGATAGCCCAAGATTTAAAATTTTTAGATCTAATGCTCCTTGTTTTCGAAAATTCTGGAGGAAAAACACCAAGGAACACCAAACATAAAAATTTTAAGATCAAGACGCAAGGAGAACTCAAGAACACTTTGAAGACTCACAAGAACACAAGAACATGAAGAAAGAACACCAAACTTAAAATTTTTAGAAAACCAAACTAAAATTTTCGAAAAACAAAGAAAAATCAACAAGAAAACACCAAACTTAAAGTTTGGCACAAGATTTATTCAAAGAAAAATTATTTTTGAAAAAGATTTTGAAAATAAAATAGCCAATTACTAAGAACATAAGCACCACGCTCTAACTAATTGAGCTATAAATTTAAAGTGTTTTAACAAGGTATAAATAATAAAAGACTCTAAACCAAAAAGACAAATTTTTTTCCTAATCTAAGCAACAAAATAAACCTCAGTTGTCCAAACTCAAACAATCCCCGGCAACGGCGCCAAAAACTTGGTGCACGAAAATTACTTCACACTATGTAATTCCGCACAACTAACCAGCAAGTGCACTGGGTCGTCCAAGTAATACCTTACGTGAGTAAGGGTCGATCCCATGGAGATTGTTGGCTTGAAGCAAGCTATGGTTATCTTGCAACTCTTAGTCAGGATATTAATTAGTGGCTATCAATTGACTTGCAAATGAATAAGAGAGCATGAATTAAAGGTTACTTGTTATGCAGTAAATGAGAATATGTTGAGTTTTGGAGGTGCTTTGCCTTTTGAATCTCTGCTTTCTCTCTATCTTCTTCTTCACAGATAGGAACAAACATGATTGAATAGAAAACAGAAATACTGGCATTAACTCATCGAGGCACAGCAGAGCTCCTCACCCCCAATAATGGAGTTTAGAGACTCATGCCATCAAAAAGGTACAAAGTTTTGATCTGAAATGTCATGAGATACAAAATAAATCTCTAAAAGTTGTTTAAATACTAAACTAGTAACCTAGGTTTACAGAAAATGAGTAAACTATGATAGATGGTACAGAAATCCACTTCTGGGGCCCACTTGGTGTGTGCTGGGGATGAGACTAAAGCTTCTCACGTGCATAAGGCTGTTTTGGGCATTCAACGCCAGCTCTGGATCTAATTCTGGCATTGAACTCCAACTCCTAACTTGTTTCTGGCGCTGGACGCCAGACAGCAGCATGGAACTGGCGTTGAACGCCAGTTTACGTCGTCTATCCTTGAGAAAAGTATGGACTATTATATATTGCTGGAAAGCGCCGGATGTCTACTTTCCAACGCAATTGGAAGCGCGCCATTTGGAGTTCTGTAGCTCCAGAAAATCCACTTTGAGTGCAGGGAGGTCAGAATCCAACAGCATCAGCAGTCCTTTTTCAGCCTAAATCAGATTTTTGCTCAGCTCCCTCAATTTCAGCCAGAAAATACCTGAAATTACAGAAAAACACACAAACTCATAGTAAAGTCCAGAAATATGAATTTTTCCTAGAAACTAATGAGAATAAACTAAAAACTAACTAAAATATACTAAAATCTATATGAAATTAACCCCAAAAGGCGTATAAAATACCCGCTCATCAACAACCAATTTTATTTTCTTAAATTCATTAAAGATTCTTTAAATCATTGTTTTCTTAAATTGAATTAATTAAATAAAGTTTCTAAATCAAATCAAAACCAATTCATCCAAATTAGAAGTTCCGAACCAATTTCAAAACCAAAACCAATCTTCATTTCATCCTTAAAACTAATTTTTTAACTTTTTCCAAGACGTCGCAAAACAAAATCATTCAATCAAAATTCAATTACTTTTAAAATTCACTAAAACTCCTCCAAATAAAATTCTTAAGTCAAATTCAAAACATGCCCTTTTCATATTTAAATCAACCTTAAAACATAATACTTTTTCTAAATAATTTAAAATTGTAAAATAATTCTTTTCTAAATAAATCAAACTTAAGACAGTATAATTCTTTCCTTACCAAATCGACCTCAAAACATATACTTTTCTTAAATAAATTAAACTCAAAACATAACTATTTTCTTAATAAATCAAAAATCAAATAGTATAATTTCTCAAATCCAATCTTTTTCTAAATAAAATTTCAAACAAAGTCTTAAATTTTATAACAAAATTTCGACAGCGTCTCCCCAAAAATTCGGACTTTGCCACCTTTTTTGGGTCCCAACCAAACTATTTCCTCAACCTTTTCCAATGACTCAACTCATTTTCAAAACCTTAATAAAACCAATTCAGCAACCACCGGTTTAACAAAATTAATTAATAATTCAATTCAAATAAAAAGTCATATTCTTCCAAATCAGGCTAGACCATTCATAAGACTTGCATAATCACCAAAAATATATTTCTCACATCAATATCCATTTATAACAATTTCAAATTATAAAAATTGAGTTTTTTAGAAAAACCTTCCTCAAAAAGTCAAACCCATAAACCAACGCATCACGAAAATCTTTTATCTCAACCCGAAATCATCGGCAGTTGCAACCACAACTCCAATCACTTTTGCAACAGCAGATACAGCTTTAATTACAATATGAAACCTCGGTTACTAAATCGTAAAATATTAATATCTCAAAAACCTTAAAACATACAACAGAGTACTAACAGCGAGGGTTCCGAGACCAAGATACTTACTAGAACAACAGAACAACGCAACCGCAACTTTGAATCGACCAGGCAGCAGCTTCGACAACTATCTAGAGCGACAGCGGCAACCAAAAACTCCGGTGACTATAACAATTATGCAGTGACGATAATAATTCAGGAATTCAAAAGAACGAAAACCGAACACAAAACTCTTACCAACAGTGTTTCCCGGCGACGATAGTGGCATTCTTCGGTACAGAGGCAGCTTCTTCCTCCCCCATCCATGACTAGCCTTGATGGTGTTGGGAGCTGGCAGCAACGGTGACGGTTTGGACGAGGATGACGATGGCGACACGGACGGTAACTGGGCACATGCATCACTCTCTCTCTTCGCGAACTCTTGCTTCTACCTTACCCATGGACGATGCTGGCTTCCCTCGGCGGCGACAACGACGCGGACTGCAGCAGTAGTGGCGGCGAGCTTCAGCTGCGACAAAGGAACGGCAAAACAACGTCGTTCTTCTTCTTCTCTAGCTCCCTCTTCCGCGTCAGCACCAGCGCCCTCTTCCTCAAAATTACTTTAAAATATTATTTGTTGTATTAAATTACTAATAATAATATAAATTGAGACAACAATTTAAATTTTTCTAAAATTAATTTAATCAAATACTAATATTAGAACTAAATTATTTAAATAATATTTAAGTTATTCTAATCCTTACACAAATATTACAATCATTTTCGAAACGATATTTTCAAAATGACAACCAACTGAAACAACGTCATTTGTTCAAACATTTAGAATTTGCGCAAATTTTAGATCATCCTCTTGTTAAATAAGCTTTATCATATACTATCCATGTAATAGTCATATTGAGAAACTAATTAATTGATCTTTGTTTCTATTAATGGCATTGTATTAATGCACCACCAGAAGATCGGTAGTTTTTGAAAAAACTTACAATATATATACACACATGTTATAAAATTATTTTTATTGCGAAAAACTTAAAAGAAGAAAATTTAATACAGTACTAATATTTAAAATTGCATATCCAAACTTGACACAAATTTAATAAAATTGAACTTAATTGAGAAAATTCAATCTCATTATTATATACTCCACTTTAAAGATTTTCGAGTAGACATAGAGCATGAAAATGATGGAATTTGAACTTGGCCTGTAAAACTTCTTAGAAGCAATTGCTCAATTAAAAATCGAGTTTCTCTTAAAAAATTAACTTGACCCATATTCCATTAGGTTGGTTATAATATATGAGTAAATCCAATCATCCTTCCATAAAATAGAGTTAATTACCCTTCATTGAACTCTTACATCTATGTAATTAGAACCTGAAACTCTTGCATCTATGTAATTAGAATCTGAATGAGTGAGTACAACTTGAGATGATATTTGATGAATGTGGTGTATTGTAAACATTTTTAGCAAAAGATAATCACGCCTTAATATATGACGAAAAGAATAAGTTTGAGTAAGAATAATTATCAAAAGAATAATAATAGAATGATTACATAAAAAATTGTAATTTGTACCTTAAAAAGATCAATTTTGATGAAAAACGAAGAATACGTTCTTATTCTATAAAATAATCAAAGAAGAATATCAAATTAAAAACTTAAACAAAATGCTTTGGCTATCAAACTTTAGACCCATAAACTACAAAAGAAATAATATATATAACCTTTAAATGCTAACTTTTATATAATTATAATAAAAATATTTTTTAAAATAAATTTAAAAAAGAGAAATATACATACTAATATCAGAACACACACATTAACATTTTTAAAGTCAAAATACAACCTATTGTAGAATGATATAATGAGTAATACGTACAGAAATCCAAAGTAAAAATTAATTCATTGTGAAAAAAAATGATACTTTCTCTTTTTCTTTCACAAAACCTACATTTTTTACCCTACAAGCTTAAAATAAGCCATATTTAACCCATTTTATGAGAACGCCCTTAGCCTCGACATTAATTATATAGGTGTAGATTAGCGATAATTTTGTGATTTATTCAAATTATAACAACAAGA
>NC_029785.2:72033334-72035096 GCF_000816755.2 Arachis ipaensis | reverse complement strand
CGTAAATTTTGTAAATGGAGGAAAAGAAGTGTTATTTAGATATCCATTAATTCTACTACTCTCTTATTTATATTATAAAAGACTTGGAGGATAGTAAAAGAAAAAACTACCAAATTAACAATAGTTTATTAATTCAATTATATATTATATGTTATCAGTGAATTATACAACTATTTAATAACATACATTATTGTAACACCAATAAAGATAAGTACCTTTAAAATATATTACTCAATAAGTATTTAAATAAGAAATTAACTAGAAAAGAATTTAGTTTTTATTCTATCAACTATCAAAACATGAAAAATAAATTTATATGTATACGTTAAAAAATATATATATAATAAGGGGCAAAAAATCACTGCATGATGAATTTATATGAATGACATGTAGCGTGTACTACATTATTTCAAGCTTTGAACGTGGAATTGCTTTTCAATAATGCTCGATTCGTTGCATTTCTTGTATGAAATAGTAGCATCGTTGCATTGTTGTTCAATGTTCATATCCTATTCAAAGTAATTTCAAATTATAAAATTTATATGATTTAAAATGTTTTTATTTCTAATTTAATTTTTTAATTATCCATAAATTAAAGAAATTATTTTTTTTAAGTAGAGATTACGCTAGAACGCAAATAACCTAGGTATTAGGCGATCTGTAATTACATTCCAACTCAAAAAACAATAAATTTGGGTAATTAACGATATTTTTATTTGTTTTTTTTTTTAAAATATATTTTAATTTATTTCAAAAAAATTTCCGAAACACCTAACCACCACTAACATATATATGTTACAAGGCAGCAGCTTAATTTGGTTATTAGAAGTAAACTAATTAAAACTCCACAAACATTCTCAGCCGAAAAAAGATAATAATTCATTGCGAAATTCTCAAGGTTCACCGATGAAACATATGTTTGAAAAACGAGGATAGCATGATATGAAAATTGATTATGGAATTTCATTCTTCTTATCTTTTCAAATAAAATAAATATATTATCATGTACATTATTGAACTTAGGATCTCTGCATACAAAAAAGTGTATACTATTATTGCAAATATTATTATCTCATTAGTATTCAAAGATTTTTTTTCTAAATTTCTATCGTTCATCAGTTTTTTTTGGGTACAGAATAAAAATCAGATAAATTTTTGAATTACTCTTAAAAAAATAGATGTTATAGTGTTGTCAGAAGGTAAATTCAGTCTAGCAATGAGTTCTATAGTATTTTTGTTATGATGTCTAAATTATCTAACTTCTTTTTTAAAGTAAAAAATAAAATATTTAAAATAAAAAATAAATTATGTAAAATTTATTAAATATTATTTATTTATTTTTTTAATAATTTAAATAAAAAATAATAATCACCATAACATTCACCATTCAGTCTACTGCATCAGCGTTACCACGGGCTTCATCCACTCATCCTTTGTCATTCAATCCATCACAGAATTCTAAAATGAACAAAGCCCCTCTCACCTAATATGGTTGTCATGTTCAGTCGTCCCAACAATGAATGAGGACAAAGAATGTGGGTCATTTAAAAAAATCAATAAATTCATTGAAACAATAAATCCAGCAATGATTCATAATAATAAACAATTATGTTATATTACAGATAAATGTAATCCCTTTATATTGATTTAATGATTAGTTTATTAATTCGTTTAAATAAATATTAAAAATTTAAATTATATTTTATGTATATAATATTTTATTAATTAATAATAAATTTTTAAATAAATTTTAATCTATAAT
>NC_029785.2:72029992-72032920 GCF_000816755.2 Arachis ipaensis | reverse complement strand
TTAAGGTTGTAGAAAAAAAGTGCATAAATTATTATTATTACTGAATGAAAATGGAAATAGACGAAAGAGAGAGTGTCAAAGATAATTTCCTTTTCGAGTTAAGAATAAACTCTTTGATTACTCCATAAGTGCATATCACAATATATTCTTCTTCCTAACATAATTGATTCTTCTCTTCTATAAAACTCCTGTAACTAATTCTCCAGTTCAGCCTTGAAAAATAATCCCCTATTTTGCACTCTATTTCTTACTTAGCTTACTAACAAAATCCTTCATCCAAGATAGGACTTTTCTGATTTTTATTGGTTTGAGCTCTACTGTTTGCACTAACTCATTTTCATGAGTTGGCCCAATTTTCTCAATTACAGCTTGATCAATAATTGGACTTATTATGGAGCTATCAACTAGCCCACCCTCCAACACAACCTTGTCCTCAAGGTTGATCTCAGGAAAAAATCTCGTCAACTCCTCTAAGTCTTCCCACGTGATCTCGTCCCTGGAAGCCCCTTCCCAATCTACCAAGACTTGAGTTTGCACACCCTCATTAGAAGCCATGGAACGACTATCAAGGATGGCGACTTGTTGGTTTAGAACTATACTTGCAACGCGATATTTTTGTGAAAATCTTTATCGACATTTTTCCTCCATCATGCATTAACAGTGCAATTACCAAAATAGGCTAAGGAATGTCTGTTCTGCGTTAACAGTGCACCAATACCCTTATGGGATGCATCCATATCTACCGTAAAAGGCCTAGAAAAATCTAGTAATGCTAGGACTGGGGTATGAATCATTGCAGCCTTCAACTGCTCGAAGGCTCTATCCACCTCTTCACCCCAATGAAAATTATGTTTTTGAGTAACTCAGTTAAGGGAAGAGCGATTTGTGCATACTTATCCACAAACTTGCGAAAATACCCTGTTAACCCAAGAAAGCCCCTAAGTTGTTTGAGAGAACTTAGCTTTGGCCATACTTGAATTGCTTCTATTTTAGATGGGTCAACTTTCACTCCATCTGCCCCAACAATATGGCCTAAATACTCCACTTGCCTTTGACCAAAGAGGCACTTTGATCTCTTAGCGAACATCTGGTGCTGGGATAAGACAGTGAGGGTAAGCCTGAGGTGGTGCAAGTGGTCCTCCCAAGTCATGCTATAGACAAGAATATCATCAAAGAAAATAGCAACAAACTTTCTCAAATAAGGTTGAAAAACCTTATTTATAGTAGCTTGAAAGATTGAAGGGGCATTAGTGAGAACGAAGGGCATGACTACAAACTCATAATACCCTTGGTGGGTGCGAAAAACCGTCATGTGAACCGAATCCTCATTCATTCAGATTTGGTAGTAACCCGATCTCAAATCAATCTTAGAGAAGTATTCCGCACAAAAGAGTTCATCAAGTATCTCATCAATGGTCAGAATGACAAATTTATCCCGAATGGTAATAGCATTTAATGATCTATAATCGATACAGAATCTCCAACTCCCGTCCTTCTTCTTGAGTAGTAAAACAGGGCTGGAAAACGTACTTTGACTCTCCCAGATTACTCCCGCCTCGAGCATCTCTGCTACCAAAGGTTCAATTTCCTCCTTTTGAAAATGAGGGTACTGATATGGTCAAACACACACCGGTTGTGAACCCGGCAGTAGGGTGATAGCATGGTCTATGTCTCGGTTGGGTGGCAGCTGAGTTAGTTCATTGAAAACCTCTCTGAATTCTTCTAAAACTCATCGTAGTTTTGGCTGCACCAGAGTGTCTCCCTCCTCATCCTCTGTCACCACCTTAAGATAGTAGAGAGTGGTGTCAACCTCCGATGAGAGCATCTTTTGAAATATTTTGTTACTTATAACGTCAGCTTGAATCAATCATTCACCCTGTAGCTTTATTGTAAAACTTGCAAAATTAATGAATAATTAGCCAATAAATTAATTATTATTTAAAAAATTAGAAAGTTAAATTTTATATTTTAATGAAGTAAAAATAATTAAAATATGAGTTTTGAAACTAATTTTAAAGGTTTTGGTCTAAAATTTTGGCGAAACACGTCAAACCGGTTGAACCGGACCCAAACCAAACCCATGGCCCAACTTATAAAAAACAAAATTCAGTCTTCTTCTTCTTCATTATATGAAGAATGCTGAAACCAACGGGGAGGAGAAGGAAAGAAGCTTGAAACCCTAACCTCCCATTCAATTCCACGTAACTTTCAATCCGGAGCTCATAAATTGACGAGCCGTTAGCGGGCACATGTGTGTCTCGAAATTCTCTACAAAATTCATAGATCAATTTGGTAAGAATCTAGTAATTTCTTACTCAGTCACTCTTCCCTAATTTCAAAATTTAAGATTTTGATTTTGAGAAATCATGTGATTTTGATGTCTTATGACCAAACTAGCTTGCGAGAATTGTTGGGTTTTGTTCATTTGAGTCATGGGTGAGGTAAAGAACTCCTAATTCTTGGTAAATTTTCAATTTAGTGAACTCTATATTGATTATAGTGATAATATGTGATATTAGATTGAATTTGGATATTGGTTGGAGTTGATTGATGATGTGGAGCAAGTGATGCTGAGTTGAACTTGTTTGATTGAGAATTTGGAGCTTGGAGCTTGTGGTGAGAAAGACTTTTGAAGGGTTTTGTGGCTTAGGGAGGAATCGGCCAAGGTATGGTTTTGGTTTCTCGTAGATAATATATAATATTTTGTGAAAACATAGATTAGATGACCATAGGATAGGTTAGAAATGTGAAAACATGTTAATGCTAGAAACCTTGATGGAAATGTGAAATTATATTGCGAATAAGTTGATAAATGATGATTTGATTGAGTTGGTTGCAGGAATTGTGTTAATTAAAGTTGTTAATGGGAGTTGATGAATGATTATTGATAAATGTGAGTATTGATGATGAAAGATTGAGTATTGGTTG
>NC_029785.2:72024412-72029969 GCF_000816755.2 Arachis ipaensis | reverse complement strand
GTGTGTTTGTTGAATAATGAATGAATTAAGAGTTGTAAATAATTTTGATATTAGAATTGGTTTGACTTATTGGAAATGATTTGAAAAGGGTTTGAAAGGTGGTTTGGTTGGGACTCGAGAAGGGTGGCAAAGTCCGAATTTTAAAGGAGATGTTGCTGAAATTTTTCTAAAAATTAGAGATTTGGTTTAAAGTATTATTTAGACAAGTATGGATAAAAGAATTATATTATTTGACTTTGATTTATAAAGAAAATAAATGCATTATGTTTTGGAACTTGATTTATTAAGAAAAGTATTATGTTGGAGTTTCAATTTATCAAGAAAAGTATTATGTTTTGAGTTTTATTTAGTTAAGAAGAGAATTATGTTTTGAGTATAAATTATTGATAAATGGAATGGGAGGTGTGATGATGATAATTGTTGAATGAATTGAATGATGATGAGGATGAATTTGATATAGAAATATTTTGTGGGGATCGTGGTTATTTATCGCCCACCAGATTTGATAAGAAATTATTTTGTGGGGATCGTGGTTATTTACCACCCATGTGTGTGCTGTTTTCCAATTGAAAACATCTGTGGGGATCGAGGTGGTTTACCGCTCACCAGGTGAGGATCGTGGTACTGTACTGCTCACTAATTTTCAAGAGGACGATGTCCGAATTAGCTACTGGACATGTCGGGTTGGCTATATAATCGACAGATGAGACTCATCAGCTATAGGGCAGGCATACATCATATGCATATGTGTATTTTGTTTGATTGTGCATTAATTGGGCTTGCCTATGTGATTATCATGCTTACCTGCTATATTTGATACCTGCTATATCTGTATCCTACTTGTGTTTATTTTGTTTGTATTGCTTATCTGTGCACCGGAGTTTTGGAGGATTGGAGGAAGGCAGAAATTAGGGCTTAAGTTAGAAAGGAATTAGAAATAAGAACTTTAGATAACCTATCCTGTTTATGGTTTTCAATTTATAAACTTTAAGATTTAAATCTGAGTGTCGGAGTTCTAAGATCACATCTGGCTTTTTCAAGACCTTATATATTATGTACGTGGGCACCATTATTCTTCGAACACGCTTTTTCTTCTTATTCTTCTTCTTCTTACTTACACACTCATCCTGTTGTTGCTGCTGCTTCTTCTTCTTCTCTTCCTTTTTTTTTTATCATCTTTCTCTTTTGTTATTGTCGTCGTGATCACTACCACCACCACCACCTCCTCCTCATCCTCGTCTGATCATCTTCTTCCTCCTTTTTTTCTTTTCTCATTTGATTTATTATTTTTCTTCTTTTTTTTGTTACTCCTTCATTATCGTCACCATCATTATCATCATCGTTACCATTATCGTTATCGTTATCGTTATCGTTATCGTTGTCATCGTCGTTATGGAAGTTATAGTTAAAAATTTCGGTGTTAGAGTGAAGATATTTCGATGTTACCTTTTAGAGATTTATGTGTTATTTTACATATTAGATACACCATCTTCTTCTTATATGTAAATATCACTGTTAATTTTTTTCCGAATTTTTGTACTTGTTCTGTTAATTTCACTGCGTTATCCACAGATTTCTTCACTTATTATCTTTTCTATTTAAAATTTGTGAATCTGCAACTCAAGTCTTCATGAAATAAGTGCTTAGTTCTATCACATCATTTTGTTGGAAATTTGGTATTAAAGTGAAGATATTTCGGTGTTATTTTTTAGAATTTAATGTGTTATTTTCTAGAAGAGATAAGCATTCAATTCAATGAATTGAATGTGTAATATTTTTTAGAAAAATTCAATATTTTTTGTGTCGTGTTACTAATTTTTTGTTGTTAATTCGATGCTATCTTATTTCATTTTATAGAGTCAATGTAATCTTTTAGTATGTAATTTATTTTCTATATTCTGTATCATTATATTTAAATTCTGGTATCACTTTAAACAAATTTTGATGCTATTTTTGTTTCTGGTAGGAATTCAATCTAATAAGTATGAACCCACATTCATTCAACTAAATAAAAGTTCAATATAGAATATACATATTAATTAAAGTCTAATATGAGAAGCAAGAAGAAGTAAAAGCAACTGAAAAGAAAGAAAGAAAAAACGAAGAAAAATAAGAAGAAAAAAAAATGCAATATCAAAGAAGACATTTTTGTGTCTTTATAGCAAATTTCAGTGTCAAAATTAAAAAAATTCTGTGTTATTGGTAAGAAATTTTGGTATATTTTTTTTTGCACAATTCAAAATTCTCCATCATTATCATCATCATCATCATCATCATCACCATTTTCTTCTTCTTTGTTTTATATTATTCTCATAATTCTTATTTCACCCTCTTAACAAGAATTTGTGTCATGATTAAGAAATTTTGGTGTCAAAATTGAAAAACTTATGGTGCTATTTTTTGATAAATTTTGCATAGCTCAAAACTAAACTTCTATGTCACGAATAAACAGTTTTGGTGCTATTTTCTGATAAATTTTGCATAACTCAAAGCTCTTCCTCCTCCTCCTCCTCCTCCTCCTGCATAACTCAAACTCCTCTTCCTCCTTCTCCTCCTCCTTAAAAAATATATAATGCTACAAAATCACCAACACTACAAGAGAAACGTTGAGTACCATCGGATTTACAGGCGGAATAATGAAAATAATCTGCCGATAAATTGATTACTGTTAGATTTTGCGTTGGATTGTATCTGATGGTATAAATCTCGCCAGTAAATATTTACTAGCAGATTTATTTTTTACAATGGTAATTTGTGGCAAAATTAGCGGCGGAATATGATGTTTAAGTTATGATGCCTAAGCATCTGTAATAATTTTTATGTTTTTTTTTATTAGTTTTTATAGTTTTTAAATAAAAAAATTCTTATGTTTATAGTGGAGTTTTAAAACTAATCAAGTATTTGGAGTTTTTTTAGAATTATTATAGATCCAAGTTATATTTTCAAGAAAATTTACAACTAAAGGGAAATCTGTGAATTGCTGTTAATCATGACCTCTTCATACTCAAGTGATCATAACTTGAGATATAGAGGTTCGAATGAGGCACTTCTAGTGGCGTTAGAAAGCTAATATCTATATCTTCAGAATGATATGGATATGTCTATAGTGGACGTTTAGTTTGAGCTGTGCACGACTAGCATCTTTTAATTGCGAAAATCAGCGCCCAAAACACCAAAACTTGAAGCCCAAGCCCATTCCACCTTCCAGGAAGTTCTAAATTCAATCGAAAGATTCAAGATTCAAGATTCAAGATTCAAATGATTAGTTGACATTAACTTCTTCTAAAAAGATAAGATTTGGCTATTAGGATTTATTTTTAGATTAGATTTGAATCATTGTTAAGATTTTATTTGAATTTAAGTAGATAGTTATCTTATATTTCCTAAAGAAAAGATTAGATTTAGATTTTGAAATTGAATTCTAGATAGAACTTAGGATATAAATAGGTAAACAAGGTTCACAAGGAAGACATCTGGGAGAGGATCTTTGGATCCCTCGTGTCTCTCTTCTTCTCTTTTGTTTTTACTTTTATTATGAGCCACTAATTCCTCTGCTAAAAGGTTAGGAGCTCTGTTTATGTTTCTATGGATTATTAATATAAGTTTCTTTTATTTTAAAATTTTGCATTGATCTATTTCATTATTGAGTTATTCATTCTTCATCCTTAAAGGATTAGTAGTATCAAAAGGTATGCTAATCCGATCTTGAATTTGTTTATTGCTTCAATAGAACTAATATTCGAATTATGCTTGAAAACTCTTTCACATGACTTTTGAATCGACTAGACATAGTGATTTTTAAAGTGTGCGACACATACATGATCTTCAATCACTCTAGTTTCGAATACGTGACATATAATTTGGATTAGAACAACTTTTGAAAATTATATTTTCTCATAAGATTCAATTAGACAAACCTAGCTTAGATACGTGACATATAATCTGACCTAAGGACTACTTTTGGATCTTATGAGGAACTGAATCGGATTTGTACTTAACCTCTTCAATTAATTGATTGACCAAGACATTGGCAGTTGGTTAATTGAAGAGAAGCCGAGGAGTCAAGACATTAGAAATTGGTTAATTAAGACTCGTCGTGAAAAGATCTTTGCATGCTTTAGAATAGAAAAACAAGGTTTGATTTTCTTAGGGCTTAAATATCTGCAAAACCCCTTAACATTCCCTATTCCTGAATTATTTTCTAACTTTCTAAGCCCTTTTTCAGTTATACTCTGCAATCCTAATTCTTTCCTCTTATATGTTTTTTCTTTTCTTCAAGATATCCACAATCATCTTGCCAAGATTTGATCGATCTAATTTGAGATTCAATTAGATGTTGCTTGCTCAATCCTTTAATCCCCCTGAGAATGATATCCACTCACCGTTGTATTACTTGAACGATTTGGTGCACTTGCCAGTATTTATGAGCAAATTCAATTTTTGCTCATCAAGTTATGACAATTTGATGTCACTTACCGTGGAATTTTTCCAACGGTAACTGTTGCGCCAAATGTTGAAACTTCGCATTGCGTTACTGTCGGAAAAATCCGACGAAAGCATTAATTTTTATTTTTTAAAAGAATCTGGATAATCATTACTGTTGGAGAATTTTCAACAGAAAAGTCAATTTTTTTTTATTTTCTTCTTCAAACTGCCGACCTAAGGGTGATCAGATCACCGGTGTCAACTACCATTTTTGAACAAGTTGGGTCATCAATTTGGTAAGGTTGCTGACCCCTCTATCATATCTGACTTGATGTAACCTCTTAGCTTAATCTTAATCACAACAACACAACTAGACTTGCATGACTCCAGATAAGGAAAAGAGTATACCTGTCGTGCATTTTGAGATAGAATAAAAGGAGTCATCACAACAGACTAACAAGAATACGCGTTACCAAAATTAGAGTTTAGTACAAATATGTCAGAGCACAAAGCTAATCTAACGTAAATAGACACCAACATGTCGCCAGCTTCAATGGAGCAGCGGCATAGAGATAATAGACAGAGAAACAAGAGAAAGGATAAGAGAAGAGAAAGAGCATTCACAGAAGTGAGGGGGAAGGGTTTTGTGTTTGAAATTTATCCAATTTTACCGTCGGATAAGATATTCGTTGTTGCCTAAGCGCCGCATTTCACTAAAACCTGTTACCGTCGAAAAATCTTGTAGTAAAATCCGACGGTAACATTGGCACTAATAAAATAAAATTTTACGCCACTATTTACCATCAGATTTAGTAACAAAATTTTTACTTTGACGATAATTTTTTCGAGGGACGAATTTTCACTCGTAACTATCGAAAAATCCGACGCTACATCCGCCGTAACGTCTAACGGTAAATCTAACGGTATTCAATATTTTTTTTGTAGTATAGAAAGAGGAGAAGGAAAAAAAATACAGCAATAACAGTACCAATAAAAGAACGACGATGAGAAAAAAAATATGCAAAAAAAATGAACACAAAAAAAAAGAGAAAAAATACAAAATATAAATATTCACGTTAATACAGAATTAGAACGTATAAATATGCTCTTACTAATTTAATTAAACTTGGTT
>NC_029785.2:72006179-72024302 GCF_000816755.2 Arachis ipaensis | reverse complement strand
ATATGTATAAATAAACATAAATCTATTTAATATAATGCAATTATATTCTAGAAGGAAACAAGCATAAGATGTCAGAAATTCATTTACTTTTAAATTTGTTGAAGGTTTGAATGACCAACGGTGTCAACGAAGACCGATTGTGCATCAAATTAAAGGCTACTTCTTTAAAAAAATATTAAAATATTTTCCTTATGAATAAATAAAAAAATGAGTAAACAAAATTAATTACCAGAAGATATAGAATCATTCAAAACAAAATCTCCGAATTAAAACCAAATCTAGAGACCAAAAAAGCAAAAACACCAAACAAACGCCAGTGTTTTTGTGGTTGGTTGTTTGCGAAGGAAGACCAGTAGTGTTAAAAGTTTAAAACGCTTATCAGCTTATAGTATCTTGATACGTACGTGGGTCCGTTTTCACAACCTCCCATCTCTTCAACCTTAATATATAACGTTTCTGTCTCTCTTTGTTTCGCTGTTACACAGCAAAGTACCCAATAACCCACCACACACAAAACAGAACCATAACCAGAACGTGAAATTCATCCATATTCATAACAATTACAAAGCTAAACAACACACATCACACAAAGTTTAATTTTATTATTTCTTTCTTTTTTTCCCTGTATTATTAAGTGCAAAATAAAGAGAGTTAGTTATTGGGAATATGAGAAGGCCACAGCATCATCCACTAAGATGTTGTATGCAGAAAAACCGCACCGACAAAAACATCCACCACCACCCCCCCATGGGAGGGTTACCAGACGATCTCGTCATCTTCATCCTTTCTAAACTTAGTTCCTCGGTTTCTTCTCCTTCGGATTTCATCAACGTTCTCTTGACGTAAGTTCTCGCCAGTCATCGGTCACCACTGTATATATATGTATATTGAAACATTCTTCGTTAAAATTTACATGAATGTGCAGATGCAAAAGATTGAACCGGTTAGCTCTCGATCGACTCGTGTTATCGAAACTCGGCGCCAGGGCCTTCGCTGTGAAACCAAAAAACTGGTCAGATTCCACTGACCGCTTCCTCCGCCGCTGCGTTACCGCCGGCAACGTCGAAGCCTGCTACACTCTCGGAATGGTAAGTCTCCACCAGCCTCAACATTCTAATAAGTCATGACTGAATGAATGAACGGTTTCAATTTTCTCGAGCATTTTGCTCGTGTGTTTGTGTGATTTATAATTTTTGTCGCTGGCGGTGATACAGTTCAATGGCAGCGGCGCCTCAAAGAATGACAAGGATCTCCGCGCCGGCGTGGCGCTATGCACGCGTGCTTCGCTCCTCGGCCACATCGACTCGCTCCGGGAGTTAGGCTACTGCCTCCAAGACGGTTACGGTGCGCGGAAGAACGTGGCCGAGGGGCGTCGGTTGCTCGTGGAAGCCCACGCGCGTGAGCTAGCGTTAGTCATACGCGAGGTCACTCGGTCCACCACCCCCTCAAACTCCTCTATGCTGACGTGGCTAACTCGACGGTTACGCAATCTTGCGTGCCATTCAGGGTCGTTTCTTCCGTTACTGGAGGGTTACGGTGGTTACAGCGTAGCTGTTCAACCGGTGAATTGGTTTATGAGGGAGTGGTTTGAGTCCGGTAGAGGGAGGTTGGGTGAGGGGCTGAGGTTGTGCGCGCACGTTGGCTGCGGGCGGCCGGAGACGCGGCCGCATGAGTTCCGGCGCTGTTCGGTTTGCGGGAAGGTGAACTACTGCTCACGGGGGTGCCAGGCGCTTGATTGGAAGCTGCGGCACAAGACGGAGTGCTCCGAGTTTTTACCGTGGGTGGTGGTTGTAGAAAACGACGGTGTTGGTGGGGTTGCTGCAGTTGTTGGCGGAGGTAACGGTGACGTAGTGGCCTAGTGGGTGTAGAACATGTGCGTCGTATGGGGGGAGGGGAGTGGAGATTTAATTTGGTGGAACTGAACCAGAACATAAGAAAGGAAGAGAAACACAGTGGAGACTTCGCTGCGTTAGAGACTCAGGTTCGAAGACAAAGATTGAAAGTTTTAATTTCTGGTAAATCCAGACTAACATAGAATAGAAAAAAATTATCTAAAGACAGCTGAAGCCGGGGCCATTTGTGATTCTTGTTATTTTTTATATAAGGAAAAAATATGCACACATGACACCATAAAGACTTGTTCTAATAGAAACATATATATGGTGGGGATAGAACTCATTGATTATTTGGGATTTTGGGCTGCTTACTCATTCTTTGAAGTCAATGACTAATAATGCCATGTAATTGGGTCTGATAAAAATTGAGTAACAGTGAGCCACACTCAATACATTTTTTTAATTTGATGCAAACATATTTACATTCCACTCAATATCTTTTCACATGGGATGTGTTGTCCGGTATGACTTATATTTTAATACTCAGTTTAATTTTTAAATAATATTTTCAATTAAAAAATCAACTTTGTTAAATATATACTAAAATAAATCACTAAAATTAATCCTACCACCGTCAGAAGGGTAGAATTAACAACCGAGTTTTATATTCGTGTGTGCAAATGACTCATTAAAAAATCGGAAAAGCTCTACATCTATGTAAAAATTATATGAATGTTATTCAAGTTCCTTCTGTAACACCCTAAGTTATATCCTATCTTTGAGGGTCTTTAAATAAGCTGCCACACTCGATAGAGAAAGAGACTGAACGTAATCGTTATGCAAGGATGGGAGGAAGTACGTGTGAAGAGGAAAACAAGTAGTACTAAAACGATGATAAATATGAAATAATAAAACTTATCCATGAGTACGGTTCAAAATAAAATGCTTAGCGGTAATTAAACAAAGAAAAACAAACTAATACGTTCTAACTAATTTCGTCGAAGAGGCTCCCATATTTGTGTCCTATCCTATCCTTGATTAGGACCCTTCAGTTATTCAGGAATCGAGGTACCAATGGTTTTCCTCCAACACCTTTTCGCGCAGTGAAGATCCGGTTTCGTTGTGCGGGATGAACTAAGACTCGACGGGGTGTCGAAGTGGGGAAATAGGGCATGTATTCCACCTTTGGACTTCCGCAAGGGTTCAATTCCTCCTTTGGATCCTCTTCCATGGTGTCTTCCTCCTGGTCAGGGTTGTTGGATTCCTCCTCCTCTGCCTCGGAATCTGATTCGAGGTGTATCACTTCAGATGACCGTTTCTTGAATGCTGAAGCGCTCTTATCTAGGAAGGTTACGACGGGCAGCTGGGGTTCTCTTTCCACGAACTCTCGACGTAAGTAGATAGTTTGGAGCACGGTAGTAGTGATCGCAACTACCCACGCGTGCTTCGAGGGGTCATACTCAGAAGTTACCTTCGGGGGTACTGCGTCGTCTCAATCCGCTGTGCCATGTTCCTCTGGAGACAGTATGGGAAAAGAAAAGGGATGAGAACTTAAGTCTCAGTAGGAGTGCTATGCAACACCTCCATATCTATCTCCGGCCCACGTGCGGGATTTTAAAAAGGGGTCATACGATATGGCATGTAATATGAACCTGTTGTAAAGCGTAAAACATATAGGTAAAAAAGAAAGAACATAGAAAAAAATAGAAGGATAACATCTTATGTATCATCAACATAATCATAGATAAATAAAAAAAAAAAAACATAAAAATCAAACTTTCATTCATGCTTTCTCTTTTCTTAACTTTTATGGAAGGTATTGAGCTCAAACCGGTATAAAAGGTGGGAGTCCCCTTCCCTTACCAAAGGTTCTTATCCCAAACATTTTGGCGATCACCTTCCCTTACCGAAGGATCATCTCGATCGATCACCTTCCCTTACCGAAGGATCATATCGATATCTTGTCTTTGGGGGTCACCTTCCCTTACCGAAGGATCATTCCCTCAGTTCAATTTACAATCAAGGTTATTTAGACATACACAAGAAGGGAATCATATCAACAAAGATATATTATTATATAAAATTGATGGGATAATCCCCTTCCCTTACCGAAGGTTCTTATCCCAAAGGTTTGCCGATCACCTTCCCTTACCGAAGGATCATCTCGATTATCTTGTCTTTGGGGGTCACCTTCCCTTACCGAAGGATCATTCCCTCAGTTCAATTTACAATCAAGGTTATTTAGAAATACACAAGAAGGGAGTCATATCAACAAAGATATATTATTATATAAAATTGATGGGATAATCCCCTTCCCTTACCGAAGGTTCTTATCCCAAAGGTTTGCCGATCACCTTCCCTTACCGAAGGATCATCTCGATTATCTTGTCTTTGGGGGTCACCTTTATCGAAGGTTCTTATCCCAAACGTTTTGGCGATCACCTTCCCTTACCGAAGGATCATTCCCTCAGTTCAATTTACAATCAAGGTTATTTTAAGCATACATAAAAAGAGGGTCATACAAGAAGCATTCATGAAGATGGATAAAATTAGGATATACTAAATAATTAAATGTAACATGGTAAAAAGGTATGTACTCTCAACATTAAAGGAACATAAATGATATAATGATATGAAAAGTCATGTAAATGCACAGGATAAAATTAGGATATATTAGATAATTAAATAAAATATAGTAGAAAAGTATGTACTCTCAACATTAAAGAAACATTAATGATATAATGATATGAAAAGTCATGTAAATGCACAGGATAAAATTAGGATAAACTAGATAATTAAATAAAACATGGTAGAAAGGTATGTACTCTCAACATTAAAGAAACATTAATGATATAATGATATGAAAAGTCATGTAAATGCATCGGATAAAATTAGGATATACTAAATAATTAAATAAAACATGGTAGAAAGGTATTTACTCATGAATCAAGAGATTATGAATGACAAAAATAGATAGACATGGTCAATATGGATAAGGGATGAGAAAAAGGTACTTAATGCCATGAGACACATGAAAGATAGTAACCATGCATGGATGGAAGAAAAATAACTAGAGCATACTACATGCCAACATAAAGTGAGAAAGGCATAATTCCCTACTCTTTTTTCTAACGCTTCTTTGAGCTTGCCTCTTGTGTTTGCACACAGAATATATTTTTGTAGAGAGAGAAGGGAGAGGATTTGGTATTTGAGAGGAGTGATTTTCTACCTATAGGTACACCCCTATTTATATACATTTGGGGATAGGGTGGTTGGGATAATTTTAATTTCAAACGGAGGGTGGTTACTAGATTCCTATCCATAAATTTAAAATTCTAAGCCTATCTCCTAACTGATTTTCAACTTTCAAATTTAATTTTGTTTCTAGAAGGGGTGGTTGTTACACCTTCCACTCCACGTCCCACACACTCGTGTACACGCGCCTCATATATAACGTATATAACCTAATCCTTATTTTGCCTGATCAACCTTTCTCAACGTAAACCTTTCCATACAACGTCAACCTTTTTCGCGTTCTTCTTCTTCTCCTCCTCCTCCTCCTCCCTCCTTCTCCTCCCTCATTCTCCTTCTCCTTCTTCTTCTTCTTCTTCTTCTTCTTCTTCTTCTTCTTCTTCTCCTTCTTCTTCTTCTTCTTCTTCTCCTTCTCCTTCTCCTTCTCCTCCTCCTCCTCCTCTTCTTCAATCTAATTAAATTCGTTGCTCTCCTTTATTCTATTTTTCTTCTCTGCATTATGGATTTGGATTGACTTTAACGTAATTAGCTTCATCATTCATCTTCTTCTTCATTTTCTTCTTCGATCTGCACTTCTAAATTGAAACAATAAATGAATCAACTTCAAATCAGTTGAATGAGTACAATTTGGATAATTCTTCCGAAACGTATCAATTTGATGAGGTTTGGATTATTGAATTTTGAATATAATTCAATGGAATAAAATTGCTAATTTTATTTGAAGTGAATTGAATGGACTGAGGTGATCTATATCTGAATTGAATTAAATTGAATTGATAATATGTAACTATGAGTGTGAGTAACTGTGAGTAATTGTGAGTAACTTTTCGGTTTGGTAAGTACTAAAGAGTTGATTCACCATGTGCATGTGTTCGGTTCGGTAAGTAGAAAGGAGTCTAAAAAAAATTAGACGAATATATTCGGTTTTATTCCCTAAGCACTATATAATTGTTTCACCGTAATTAAGATTTTGGTTCACCATACTTAAGATTTCGGTTTACCATGCAGACCAACTTATTGTGGATGAAAAATTTGTCCCAAAGGTGGGAATACTTTTCAAGACACTAGAAGAAGCTGGAAAGTTCTCCAAACATTATTCCAAACTTGCCGGTTTTTCTACCAAAATAGGGAACACGACTCGGGACGGAGACAAGATTAAGAATCAACTAATTGTATGCTCTAGAGAGGGGAGCTGAAAATCAAAGATATCTCCAACTTTGAAGACAAACCCTTCAGCTAGGTTAAATTGTCCGGCTAGAATTTACGTACACATAATGAATGATGTTGGTCTTTGGACAATTTCCAAAGTTATTTTGAATCACTCACATCCTTGTTGTCCAGACCAGGCTGAGATACTCAAACAACACAGGGAGCTTAGCATGTTCATGCGTCGCACCATTGAAACCCACGAGGAAGCCGGAATCAAACCGAGAAAAACTTACCAATCATTTGTGGCAGCAGCTGGCAGCCACCGTGAACTAGGTTTTATAGAAAAAGACGTAAGGAATTACATCACAAGGGAAGTACGGAATATTTCCGAAGAAGACGATGCCAAAGAATTTGGGAAGTACCTAGTTAGAATGAAAGAGAAGAACCAAAATTTCTTCTTTGAGCTCAACCTTGAAGGCGATCACTGCATTAAACATGCATTCTGGGCTGATGCAAGAAGCAGGGCTGCATTTGATTATTTCGGAGATGTGGTTTCATTTGACACCACCTATAATACAAACAGGTATTCGGTTCTTTCAAACATATTTTGGATGTTCAGTGAGTGTATATATTTTGGTGCACCTCATTGTGGTTGTTATTTATGTAGGTACAATTTAGTTTTAGGTTCTTTTATTGGCGTGAATCACCACGGCTAGTCGACACTTCTTGGATGCGCGCTGATGAAAAATGAGGACATCCAATCATTCAAATGACTATTTGAGTGTTGGTTACGTTGCATGGGAGGAAAGGCACCAAAAGGTATTCTTACCGATCAATGCACATCGATTCAAAGGGCAATTGAGCTGTGCATGCTAACAGCAATTCCCTGCTGGTGCATCTGGCACATTATGAAGAAGATTCCAAGTAAATTAAATGGCTACAAGGGGCACATCGATATTGAACAAGAGATGAGCCATGTTGTTTGGAACTCGTACACAAAAGATGCATTTGACAGAAACTGGAACGATTTTCTTACAAAGTATGGCCTCGGAGGCAACAAGTGGCTTTCAGGTAATTGAGGTTTCAATTTGAATTATTTTTACGCTCATATCTTTTTTTCCTAAAGCATGCACTGTTTTTGGTTCACTAGACCTTATAGTTTGGGTTTGGTTTGCAGAGTTGTACGAGGATTGTAAATCCCGCTTAAATCAGTAAATAATTAGTCAATAATTTGAATTTTTATTAGAAAAAACTAAAAATGCAAAACTAATATTAAAATAGGGTAGAGCTCGTCAAAACGAGAATTTTGATATCAATTTCGAAAATTTAGCCCAAAATCGGACCGGAAGGCCGAACCAGTTGAACCGGGGCCCAAACCGGGTCCGTGGGTCCAACCGGACCCATAACTTAAAAGAGACAGCAGCTCCTTCTTCCCCCATTTCATGCAATGAGACCAAATAGATTGGGGGAGGGAAGAAGAGCTCTCAAACCCTCATCCACCTTTGATCCACCATAACTCTTCTGTCCGAGCTCCGATTGCCACACCGTTCGCAGCCACGGGTCCAACGCGTCGAGCTCTACATTTCTGTCGGATCAATTTTACTAGTAAGCTTCATTTTCGTTTCAGAATCTCTACTCCCTTTCTTTGGTGAAATTAAAACCTTATAGTGAAATCTTGCCCAATTTGGTGTTTTAGGTTCGAGTTAGCTTCCGGAGCTTGTTGGACTCGAGTTACTACGTATATGGGTGTGGTAAGGATCACTTAAACCCTAGTTAATTTTGAATTCTTGATGAAAAATTTGAATATGGATATGAATGTGAATTAGGAGTGAATAGAGACATATATAGGCATTGGAATTGAAGAGTGAATATTTGGAGGCTTATTGGTGATCAAGGCTTGGTTTGTGGCTGGTTTATTTGAGCTTGGAGGGGCTGTGTTTTGCTTGTGAGGTTGTCTTGGGTGGAATAAAGTGATTGGCCAATGTATGGTTTAGGTTTCGCGCGTTTAATATTTAAGGTGTTGTGAAAACTTAGGCTAGAAGAATCATAGGTTAAGTTAAATTAGTTAATTGCATTAAATGATTAGTCTTGTGATGTTGTTGGAATAAATTGTGGGTGAACATGTATTGGAATTTATGAGGTGTTGAAGTTGTTGAATGTATACTCTTGAAATTGAGTTAGTGATGGAAATTATGATCATGAATTGTTGGTATTGAATTTGTGTTCTTGAAACCATTAATGAAGGGTTGATATATGTTAATAAAATTTAATTGTTATATGTTGATAAAAGGTTGATATATGTGATGAAGGGTGGTATAGGTAAAGAGTTATTATAAGTAAATGAGGGGTTGTTTATATATGAGGTATATGTTGATATTTATTGATGGTAAAGGTCTGTTGAATTAGTTAAAAGTAATGCTGGTAATGGTTGTTAATGAAATGTGCTGATATGGTATTGATATGCAAGTTTTGATGGTAAGAAACATGAGTTTGATAAAAATGAGGTTTGGATGTGAATTGGTAAAAAGCAAATTTTGATGAACTTTAGAAGTCCATAACTTACTCCTCAAATTTTGGATGGAATTGTGATTTGTTGAAAATGAAAGATGGTTTTATGAGCTTTTGAATGATATCAATTTTGTGAAAAACGGAATTTTGTAGAGAAATTTATGAACGTTAGAAGTTTGGTATATAAATCTGTGTTACAGGGTACCAAAAACAGGTTTGGAGCAGCTTTCTGGGCATTCTGCCAATTTTGGAAAAACGCCCATCCACGAGTATGCATGGCCCATGCGCACGCGTGGACCACGCATACGCGTGGCGTGGCATTTTTACGACGCATGAATGAGAAGCCATGCGTGCGCGTGTGTGCATTATCACGCGTACGCATGATTCACGCGTACGCGTGACTTGCTGTTCGCTCCACGCGTGCGCGTGGCCTACGTGTACACGTGACTACTGCCTGCTGCAAAACCGGTTTTTGGCTGTTTTAAACCAATTTTCCACTTCTAAACCTCCATTTTCTTCCTTTTAAGGCTTAAAGTATGGTACTAGGTACAGTAGATAAATAAAGCTAGGAAAATAAGATAACTTGAGGGTGAAGTAAGTGGTAAATGATGGCTTTTATGCAGAAGATAAGAATATTAAAGAAGTTTAATGCTAAGGCTTGATAATTGATGATGTATTGATAATGAAAATGAAATGACTTATGAATAATGATATCTAAGATACGAGTTTCCCTGGGTAAGAACTGTGGCTTGCCACCACGTGTTCCAGGTTGAATCTCGACACTCTGTTGACCCTACGTCGTAAGGGTGACCGGGCACGTATAAATTTTCGGGTATGGATAGCCCCCATTGAGCGATTACTTGATGTTTGAATGTGAAATCTATGCATAGGCTCTTGGGAATGCGTGACGGGGGACAGTCTAAGGTTTTCGGACTTGTTGGGTTAGCTGGATAACTGACAGATGAGCCTTATCAGCCATAGGACAGACATGCATCATATGCATTTGTTTATTTTGATTGCTATGCATTTTCTGGGTTTGCCTAATTGATATATACCTCCTGCTACCTGTTATACTTGCTACTTGCACTATCTGCTCATTACTTGTGCGTGAACTTGTTTGGTTGCTTGTCTCTACTGAATTATGGATGACGGAGGGATGGAGGAAAGGGTGAAATAGTTTGGTGTTATGTTAGGTTTGAAATTGAGTAAGTTAGGCATATTTAGATTACCTACCCCTATTTATGGCTTCTTTTTAGTAATTAAGTTGGATAACTGAATGGTTCTAGGATTACCTATGGCATTCCCAGGACCTTATCTATTATACGCGTGACACCTTTACCATGCTGAGAACTCCCGGTTCTCATTCCATACTGTGTTGTTGTTTTCAGATGCAGGTCGAGAGGCTCCTCGCTAGGCGTCTGGATCCTTGAAGCGAAGTAGTTCCTGGGTGTATTTTGGGTTTCTGTTTATATAGATGTATATATGTGTTTAGCTTACTCTCCAAGAAACTTGTGTATGCTGCTCCTCATAGAGGTTGAGGGAGAGATAGGAGCTTATTTTGGTATTTTGGTGTATTTTGGGACACCTATGAATATATATATATCTCCTCCGGCCAGCCTTGGCTTTGCAGGCTGAGTCAGGAACTAGTTATGTTGTATACTTGGCCTTCTTTTACTCTGTTACTTGTTTTTATCTTTATCTTTTAAGTTTCTTAGCACGCAAGTAATCGTATCTCTTGAGTGTTGCACTTTTCATTTTGCGATTTTTGTTTACCCGTTTTGTTCATCCTAGTATATTATCTTTTTCCTCTATTATGTATTTATTTTGCTCTTTAGAGGTCCGTAACACCACACTACCTCTGTTCTACGACTTAAGCATAAAACTCTGTGTAGTAGGGTGTTACATTATGGTATCAGAGCAGTTTGTTCCTATAGAGCCTGAGGATGAACTGATTGTGCTTCTGTGCATTCTCTGTGTATGTGTTTATGTGCTATTAGGATATCTAACTGATATATGTGGCATAAACATTCATGAGCATGCATTTGGGACTCAAAGCACTAAACTTGCAATATTGAGACTGATCAACTTGATATCACTTGTTTGGTGTGTATAGGGACTAGATGTCGACTCGCGGATGCGGACGCGGGCGAGGTAGAGGCAGAATAGGCAATGTTATGCCTGAAGCGTCAGGGAATACTCCTAACCCTGTAGACTTCATGGCCGCTTTAGGCAATATGGCAGTAGCAATGCAAGCGACAACTGAAGTCCTGGGAAATCAAATTAATAATGGGAACAATGGCAACAATGGTGATAATGGTCCAATGTCGCTCTCTTCCTTCTTGAAGGTTCACCCTCTGACTTTCAGAGGGACCTCGAATCCTATTGATGCTGATAACTGGATACAGGCTATTGAGCGGGCATTACAGGCTCAGCAAGTTCCTGATGAATAGTGGGTTGAATTTGGAACCTACTAGTTGCATGGTGAAGCTCAACACTGGTGGCAGGGCATGAGGCGCATTCTGCAGCCTGACGGGGTTGTGATCTCTTGGAAGTTGTTCTGAGAGGAATTCTATAAGAAATATTTTTCCACCTCAGTTAGAAATGCCAAAGAACTCGAACTGCTTCAGCTTAAACAGGGCCAGATGACTATTACTGAGTACACCAGTAAATTTAAGGAATTGTGCCGCTTCTCACGCATCTGTCAGGGAGCTCCTGAGGACTTTGCTGAGTGAAAGTGCATAAAGTATGAGGGAGGCCTTCGGAGTGACATTCAGAGCTTTGTAGCACCTATGGAGATTCGGGTGTTTTCTAAGCTTGTGATTAAGAGCAGGGTGGTGGAGGGTTGTGTCAGAAGGGCTGCAACAGAAAAAGGGAGTATGAGGATGTCATTCCAAAGGACCACAGGGAGGAATTTTGCACCTAGGGACAGACAGTTTAAGCGTGGCGGCTTTGTCCCTCAAAATAATCAGGGGCAAGGCAACTTCAGGAGGCCTAATACTAGTGCTAATCAGGGAAGGAGATAGGGGAAGCAGCCACAGCAGGATATGAGTTGCCACAGATGTGGGAAATATCATTCAGGGCCATGCAGGTTTGGGACCGGAGTCTGTTATTCCTATGGGCAGCCGGGACACTTGGCTAACAGTTGCCCAGAGAAGAAGAGGTATGAGACAGGCAGAGTGCAGCAACCAGGAAGAGTATACACTACTTCTTTAGTAGGCGCTGAAGGGTCAGAGACATTGATCAGAGGTAACTGTGAGATGGCGGGTAAAACTTTGAATGCTTTGTTTGATTCTGGAGCTACACACTCTTTTATTGCATTTGAGAAGGCTGATGAGTTAGGATTGAAAATAGTAGTATTGGGGTATGATTTAAAGGTGTATAATGCCACCCACGAGGCTATGGTGACTAGGTTAGGGTGCCCCCAAATTCCTTTTCGAATACAACAGCATGATTTTGTGCATAACTTAATTTTTTTGCCGATGACTGGTCTTGTTCTCATTCTGGGATTGGACTGGTTATCCAAGAATCATGTTCTGCTCGATTGCTCTGCAGAAACAGTACATTTTATGCCAGAAGATACAGAAGGGCCGGTTATAGTGAATAATTACTATCTGAATTTCATGATAGTGAACTGTTCTGGGGCCAAATGTTAGGGAATATTATTGTTAACTACGGGCATTTCGGGTGATGACCAAAGCTTGGAGTAAATCCCGGTTGTGTGTGAGTTTTCGGAGGTGTTCCCTGATGAAATTGATGAATTTCCACCAAAATGAGAGGTTGAGTTTGCTATTGATTTGATACCTGGGGCCGGACCAATCTCGAGTGCTCCTTATAGGATGTCGCCTCTAGAAATAGCCGAATTGAAGTCTCAACTGGAGGATCTGTTGGGTAAAAATTTTATCCGACCAAGTGTATCTCCGTGGGATGCACTAGTATTAGTGGTAAAGAAGAGGGAGTATGCGATTATGTGTGGATTACCGGTAGCTGAATAAGGTTACTGTGAAGAATAAATACCCGTTGCCAAGGATTGATGACCTGATGGACCAGTTACAGGGAGCCGGGTGTGTTCTCTAAGATTGATCTACGATCCGGATACCACCAGATAAGGGTCAGAGATGAGAATATTCCTAAAACTACCTTCGGAGTGACTAATGCTCCGGCAATATTCATGGATTACATGAACAAAATTTTCTATCCATATCTGGATAAGTTTGTTGTTGTGTTTATTGACGACATTCTTATCTATTCTAAGATAGAGGATGAGCATGCTGAACACTTGCGAACAGTGCTACAAATTCTGAAGGATAGGAAGTTGTATGCCAAGCTATCCAAGTGTGAGTTCTGGAAGTCTGAAGTGAAATTTCTTGGCCACGTGGTGAGTAAGCAAGGAATAGCAGTGGATCCTGCTAAGGTTGAGGCAGTGATGAATTGGGAGCGGCCAACTTCAGTGACGAAGATCAGGAGTTTCTTAGGCTTGGCGGGTTATTATCGGAGGTTCATTAAAGGGTTTTCACATCTCGCTTTTGAATGGACTCCTGAGTGCAAGGAGAGTTTCCTTGCCTTAAAGCAAAGATTGACTACCGCCCCTGTATTAGTGTTGCCAGAGCCGAGAGAACCATTCAAGGTATATTGCGATGCATCCTTAAAGGGTTTAGAATGCGTGTTAATGCAGCATCACAAAGTTGTAGCTTATGCCTCACGTCAGTTAAGGCCACATGAAAGAAACTATCCAACTCACGATCTGGAGCTTGCAGCCGTTGTCTTTGCCTTGAAGATTTGGAGGTATTACCTCTATGGTGTGAAATTTCAAGTTTTCTCGGACCATAAGAGCTTGAAGTACCTGTTTGAACAAAAAGAGTTGAATATGCGTCAGAGGAGGTGGATGGAACTTCTGAAGGATTATGACTTTGAGTTGAACTACTATCCGGGAAAGGCGAATGTGGTAGCAAATGCTTTGAGTAGGAAATCCCTATGTACCGCTTGGATGATGCTAAGAGAGGAAGAATTGCTAAAAGCCTTTCAAGGATTAAAACTGGGAATCAGAGAAGAGTTTGGGACTTTATGCCTAAGCCAGTTACAGATCTCAAGTGACTTCAAGGCTGAACTAGTAAAGGCTCATCAGAATGACCAAGAATTATATAAGATTTTGCCGGCAATTGAGAAAGGCAAGCAATAGAGAGTGTCAGAAGATAAAGATGGGTTGTGGAGGTTCAAGGGTTAGATAATTGTGCTAGATGTCGGGGATTTGCGATAGAGCATATTGGAAGAAGCTCACAAGAGCGGGTTCTCCATTCATCCTGGAAGCACCAAGATGTACCAAGACCTAAAGACGATGTTCTGGTGGCCAGGAATAAAGAATGATGTGGCGTTACATGTTTCCAAATGCCTAACTTGTCAGAAAGTCAAGATTGAACACCAAAGACTAGCAGGGACCCTTCAACCTTTGGAGATTCCACAGTAGAAATGGGAGAGAATTGCTATGGATTTTGTGTTGGGTTTACCAAGGACTCGGACAGGTTGTGATGCTATCTGAGTGGTTGTAGATCGACTGACCAAGTCAGCCCATTTCCTGCCTATTCGGATAAGTTGCACTATGAAGAAATTGGCGCGGTTATACATAAAGGAGATTGTGAGATTACATGACGTACCTTCCACCATTATATCTGATAGAGATCCTCGCTTTACATCACGGTTCTAGGGAGCTTTTCAGCGAGCTTTTGGCACTCAATTAAGTCTAAGTACTGCATACCATCCTCAGACGGATGGCCAATCAGAAAGAACAATCCAAACCTTAGAAAACATGTTAAGAGCTTGTGTTTTGGACCAGCCGGCGAGCTGTGATCGATATATGCCTCTGGCGGAATTTGCTTATAACATTAGCTATCATGCGAGTATTGGAATGGCTCCATATGAGACTTTGTATGGAAGGAAATGTCAGTCTCCGTTATGTTGGTATGAAGCAGGAGAAAAGAGCCTGATAGGACCTGAAATGATAAGTGAAACCACTGAGCAAATAAAGAAAATCCGAAGTCGAATGCTTGAAGCTCAAAGCCGTCAAAAGAGCTATGCTGACCGAAGGCGAAAGCCTTTAGAATTTGAGGAAGGAGAGCACGTTTTCCTAAAGGTTACTCCAACCACTGGAATTGGGAGATCCATCAAAACTAAAAAGTTAAATCCCATTACATTGGGCCATTTGAGATTTGGAAGAGAATTGGACCAGTGGTGTATAGGATCACTTTACCACCCCATCTTTCGAACCTGTATGACGTGTTCCACGTATCACAGTTTTGAAAATACACTTTTGATCCTAGTCATGTCCTAGAACCGAAATCAGTTCAAGTGAGAGAAGATCTACGAGAAGCTGATGAGCGGATAATTTATACGCTTTTTGGCATTATTTTTAGTATGTTTTCAGTAGATTTTAGTTAGTTTTTATTATATTTTTATTAGTTTTTATTTAAAATTCACTTTTCTGGACTTTACTATGAGTTTGTGTGTTTTTCTGTGATTTCAGGTATTTTCTGGCTGAAATTGAGGGACCTGAGCAAAAATCTGATTCAGAGGCTGAAAAAGGACTGCAGATGCTATTAGATTCTGACCTCCCTGCACTCAA
This sequence comes from Arachis ipaensis, assembly GCF_000816755.2. Taxonomy (NCBI): domain Eukaryota; kingdom Viridiplantae; phylum Streptophyta; class Magnoliopsida; order Fabales; family Fabaceae; genus Arachis; species Arachis ipaensis. The sequence continues at coordinate 72,008,945 of NC_029785.2, read as the reverse complement.
AGTGGATTTGCTGGAGCTACAAAAGTCCAATTGGCGCGCTCTCAATTGTGTTGGAAAGTAGACATCCTGGGCTTTCCAGCAATATATAATAGTTCATACTTTGCCCAAGATTTGATGGCCCAAACTGGCGGTCCAAGTCAGCTTAAGAATTCTGGCGTTTAACGCCAGAACTGGCATAAAAGCTGGAGTTAAACGCCCAAACTGGCACAAAAACTGGCATTTAACTCCAAGAAAAGTCTCTACACATGAAAGCTTCAATGCTCAGCCCAATCACACACCAAGTGGGTCCTGAAAGTGGATTTTTACACTAAACACCCTAGCTTACTCATTTTCTGTAACCCTAGGTCACTAGTTTACTATAAGAACTATTTTTAGTAATTCATCTTGTATCTCATGATATTCTACACATTTCATATTGTATCTTCTACGGTATGAGTCTCTAAACCCCATTGTTGGGGTAAAGAGCTCTGCTGTGTTTCGGTGAATTAATGCAATTACTACTGTTTTCCATTCTATCACGTTTGCTTCTATTCTAAGATATTCATTCGCACTTCAACCTGATGAATATGATGATCCGTGACAATCATCATCATTCTCACCTATGAACGCGTGCCTGACAACCACTTCCGTTCTACATGCAATCAAGCTTGAATGTGTATCTCTTGGGTTTCTAATCTAAGATTAGAACCTTCGTGGTACAGGCTAGAATTATTGGCAGCCATTCCTGAGGTCCGAAAAGTCTAAACCTTGTCTGTGGTATTCCGAGTAGGATCTGGGAAGGATGACTATGACGAGCTTCAAACTCGCGAGTGTTGGGCGTGTGACAGACGCAAAAGGATTAATGGATCCTATTCCAGCATGATCGAGAATCGACAGATGATTAGCCGTGCGGTGACAGCGTGCGTAGAACATTTTTACTGAGAGGACGGGAAGTAGCCATTGACAACGGTGATGCCCAGCATAAAGCTTGCCATGGAAGGAGCCTTGCGTGTGTGAAGAAGAAGATAGTAGGAAAGCAGAGATTCAGGGGACAGAGCATCTCCAAAACCTCAACCTATTCTTCATTACTGCATAACAAGTATTTATTCATGTTCTTTTACTTTTTACAATTAAATCTGAGAATTATTGATATCCTGACTAAGAGTTACAAGATAACTGGTGCACGAAATTGTGATCATTCATTCCTTGGTAACGGCGCTAAAAACTTAATACGCATGTTCATAATTTTAGTTCTTTTTCACAATTTCGATACAACTAACCAGCAAGTACATTGGGTCGTCCAAGTAATAAACCTTACGTGAGTAAGGGTCGATCCCACGGAGATTGTCGGCTTGAAGCATACTATGGTCACCTTGTAAATCTCAGTCAGGCGGATTCAAAAGGTTATAGAGTTTTAATAATTAAAAGATAAATAAAACATAAACTAGGATAGAGATACTTATGTAATTCATTGGTGAGAATTTCAGATAAGCATATAGAGAAGCTTTCGTTCCTCTGAACCTCTGCTTTCCTACTGTCTTCATCCAATCATTCCTACTCCTTTCCATGGCAAGCTTTATATAGGGCATCACCATTGTCAATGGATACATCCCATCCTCTCTGTGAAAATGGTCCAATGCGCTGTCACTGCATGGCTAATCATCTGTCGGTTCTCGATCATACTGGAATAGGATTTACTATCCTTTTGCGTCTGTCACTACGCCCAGCACTCGCGAGTTTGAAGCTCGTCACAGCCATCCCTTCGCAGATCCTACTCGAAATACCACAGACAAGGTTTAGACTTTCCAGATCTCAGGAATATCCATCCATGGGTTCTAACTTATACCACGAAGACTCTAATATCTCAGACTCTGTCCCCTGTATTAGATATCTAAGAGATACTCATTCTAGCTTGTTTGCATGTAGAATGGAGGTGTTTGTCAGGCACGCGTTCATAAGTGAGAATGATGATGAGCATCACATAATCATCACATTCATCATGTTCTTGTGTGCGAATGGATATCTTAGAATAGGAATAAGCTTGAATTGAATAGAAAAACAATAGAACTTTGCATTAATCTGTGAGGAACAACAGAGCTCCACACCTTAATCTATGGTGTGTAGAAACTCTACCGTTGAAAATACATAAGTGATAAGGTCCAGGCATGGCCGAATGGCCAGCCTCCTAAACATGATCAAAGGATCAAAAGATAATCCAAAGATAAAACTCAGGATGTAAATACAATAGTAAAAAGTCCTATTTATGCTAAACTAGTTATTAGGGTTTACAGAAATGAGTAAATGATGCAGAAATCCACTTCTGGGGCCCACTTGGTGCGTGCTTGGGCTGAGCATTGAGCTTTTACACGTGTAGAGGCTTCTCTTGGAGTTGAACGCCAGTTTGTAACCTGTTTCTGGCGTTTAACTCCACTTTGCAACCTGTTTCTGGCGTTTAACTCCACTTTGCAGCATGGAACTGGCGTTGAACGCCAGTTTGCATCGTCTAAACTCGGGCAAAGTTTGGACTATTATATATTGCTAGAAAGCCCTGGATGTCTACTTTCCAACGCAATTAAGAGCGCGCCATTTAGAGTTCTGTAGCTCCAGAAAATCCACTTTGAGTGCAGGGAGGTCAGAATCCAACACCATCTGCAGTTCTTCTTCAACCTCTGAATCTGATTTTTGCTCAGTTCCCTCAATTTCAGCCAGAAAATACCTGAAATCACAGAAAAATACATAAACTCATAGTAAAGTCCAGAAATGTGAATTTTAATTAAAAACTAATAA